>NC_069505.1:353749790-353827290 GCF_027579735.1 Bombina bombina | reverse complement strand
CAACAGCATGCAGTGGCTGAAAGAAAGGGCCCTGAACTGCCTAAACAATAATTTAAAGGTTAAATGGTGGAGTGGTTACTTCCGGAAAGGTCTTGTTAGCCTCAAAGTCTGTAGAAAGATGTGAATAATTAGTAGTAAGATCAAAATGTCCTAAAAAGGAACAGACAATGGACACACACTCAGAAACTCAAAGTTGCACATACACCCAAGGAAACACCGACAGAGACAGCCTCAGAAAACACACAAAGACATATACACACATACACACACAGAGACACCCACAGAAAACACACAAAGACATACACACACAGAGAGACAACCACATGAAAAACACAGAAAGACATACATACACACACCCTCACTGAGACATCCACAGAAAACACACAAAGACATACACACACCCTCACAGAGCCACCCACAGAAAACACAGACATACATACATACATACATACACACAAACACCCTCACAGAAACACCCATAGAAAAAGCTCAAAGACATATGCACACACCCTCACAGACATCCACAGAAAATGCACAAAGACATACACACGGTAACACCCACCCTCACAGAGAGACCCACAGATAAAAAATACATACACATAGAGACACAAACCAAAGCACAAAGACATAAACACATACACCCACAGAAACACTCACAGGAGGAAACATGTATGCACCTTGCATCCCTTAAATCAACAGTGTGTGACATGCATGATAAAAAAAAGAATCATATTTGTAAATGTGCAAACAAAAATAATTCTGTGAATTCAAAATTGTACATTAATGAGCTGGGTAGATGGCTAGATGAAGAAAAGTACCTTTAAAAGGTTGACATATGTTTGTTTGTTTTTTTCCCATTTTCCCCAACCAAGAGCACCGCTTCAAATATAGTGTACAAATTTTCCCATCTGTCAGCTGTACTTATGGATTTTGAAAATGCTGTGCTCTATATGGTCTTGGTGGGACCATAAGCTGTGGTACTCATACCATTAGATCTGGTTAAATGCAGGAGTTAGGCTTGTTGGTATGTATTTCAAAACTAAGTCAGCTGTAGTGTAAACTGAACAGGTTTAAGTTAACCTGTCTCATTTCAAACACTGAGCAATCTTAGTCTGAGAGTATAAAATTTTATGCAGATGTAAAAATCTTAGATAAAATGCCTCCTTGCATCTGGAAAGTCCTTGCATAAAGGGGCAGTAAAACTGGAATGTAATATATATATATATATATATATATATATATATATATATAAAATGCATATCTGCCAAAAGGGCATCTACCATTTGTGTATTGAGGAGGAAGCATTTCTGCATGGTTTTAAATATAGAATTTCTACAGCATTGTCAAATAATCATAAATACACTGCTGCTAAAAAAATGTGTTGTTATAGACCCCTAGCCCCACCATACAACTACTACCACACTGAAGTTACAATCAAAACTTGCACAAAGAAATAAAAAACATTTGCTAAGTAAGTCCTACCTCCTCTTCAAATGAAAGTGATCTGCCGTCTGACTCAGGCACACACTGTACAAAGTGCCAAGTCTGTCTCACACTGAGCATAGTGGTTTAGTGCACACTAAGAAATCATCTCAAATGCTAATACTTTACTCCTTGTAATAACATTTCCCATGCTCAATTAGCACTCTGCTGTAGTACCCACTGGTGGCTGCCAAAATATTTTTTTTTTAGTTCTTGCCTCATGGGGCCCCTGACAGGAGTCACCCCTGTCACCCCCTGATGGCGGCCCTGATGGTGTGCTTTGATGCCCTTGAAGCAACCGTTTTAGCCAAATAAATTGGAGAAAGTGTATGGTGGTAATTTTTAAATTTTCATTTTTACACACACATTGCTTTTTTACTATGATTTAGGAGAGACTGTTGTAAGTTAGTGCAAAAAAATACTTCAGGTTGTTTTCTGCAAGGCACCCCGAGAACACCTATGTCCCCCATGCATAGGTTTGACAGGGGTTTTGGTAAAAAAAAAACAAAAAAAAAAAAAAAACAGCCCCATTTTACAAAAAAAATATATTAGTGAAATGTAAAAATCTGGCACATTAAAAGTAAAAAAATAACAACAAAAAAATGTTGTTATTTATTTTTTAAAAATTGACCATTGTATGGTACCACTTGAAGCAGTCTCCAATGCAGAGTCCAGGCTGTCCAGGGCAATCAGGACAGTGATATACAGTGTCCCTTCTCTGCCCCCTCTTGGTACAGACTCTGCATTTTTTTTGTGGTCTCTGCTTTGCGGCAGTAGGGGGGATTTTAAAAATAAAATGAGTAGCTCCAACTCTGCTCTCTCCCATCACCGCCCGGGGAGCAGGTGCATCATGGTACAAAATCCCCGAAATGATCTGGAGCTGAAACTGTAAAAAAGTATGTTTCATTCTGGGGTTTGCTTTTTTGAACAACAAAAAAGCGTTGTGGGTTGCAATCTGCATTAGGTAAATTGCAACTTTTTGTACCAGGCCCTTGTCTTCCGCATAATTAGGTAGGGCTGCAGCAGCTGATCTGCCAGATCAACCCCACCCATATGCCGGTTATAAGACTTGATGCACACTGGCTTCCTTATGATCTCAGCTCTGCCACGTACAGAGACCGCCACCGTCCTCTCTGTGTGGATGGTGGTAAGAAGGTATACATCCTTCTTGTCTCTGTACTTAAGTGCCAACAGCTCCTCTTGGCGCAGAGCTGAGGTCTCCCCCCTTCGTAGCCGGGTGCGTACAAGTTGTCCTGGGAAACCTGTACGGTTCTTTTTAATAGTACCGCAAGCTACTGTATCAAAGCAATACAGTATCTTGAACAAAAGGACACTTGTATAATAATTGTCTAAGTACAAGTGATACCCTTTGTTCATTAGGGGTAATAGCAGGTCCCAGACAATCTTGCCAGTGGTTCCCATATGTTCTGGGCAAGGGTCAAGGTGGCTATCCTTTCCCTCATACACCCGGAATGCCTGAGTATACCCAGTCTCGCTCTCACAGAGCTTATACACCTTTACTCCATATCTGGAGCGCTTGGAAGGAATATACTGCTTGAATCCCAGCCTTCCCTTATACTTCATCAGGGATTCATCAACGCATATATTCCTTCCAGGTGTATAAGCCTCTGCAAACCTGGCGGAAAAGTGTAGGAAGGAAAGGATAGAGGGCGCCACATAGTGCAAATCAAATGGATAGAACAAGGCAACAATTAGATCACAAGAATCTTACTCACACAGTGTAAGGCACCAATGTGCAGTATGCGCAGTCCGGAACCACACGTCGTCCGGTAGACCTCCTTTGGAATATATCGTCAGATGGGGTTCCTCGTCTCACCAGGGAGAGTCCAGGGAAGCTCCAAGGATGGTGTGGTGGGAGCAAATAGGTGTCAGGTAGGTGTCAGGTAGCTCACACCAAAGATCCAAAAAGAAACTCCAAATATAAATATTCTGGCCTAAGCCAAGAAGATGCAGCAGATAGAGAGTTAAAAAATAAAATAGGATTTTATTCCAAATAAAAACAGCAACGCGTTTCTCAGTGTTCAACACGTGTGGTTCCGGACTGCGCATACTGCACATTGGTGCCTTACACTGTGTGAGTAAGATTCTTGTGATCTAATTGTTGCCTTGTTCTATCCATTTGATTTGCACTATGTGGCGCCCTCTATCCTTTCCTTCCTAGACTTATCATCTGTGTTGCGGCACAACACCCTGGAGGAGCGGCCTAAAACCTGCCACATCTATATTTATGCCAGCATTTGTTGTGAAGGGTGGGATATCTGGCCTCTGGAGATGAGGCGTTACCCACTCTTCAGCAGCAATGGCTGCAACACGCCTCTTTCTAGCAGGAGGGCTGGCAGGGGGGCTAGCAGCCACAGATACATCACTATCAGTTGAGACTGCATCTAATGATGTATCTGAGCATATGGCAGGGTCAAAATTGGGGTCTGAGTCAGACATAGAGGCAAGGATGGCATATGCCTCCTCAGCACTATATGTTTTCTGTGACATTATTGTATCTGTCACCGAAAAACTAAATTAATTAACTAAATGGCCTTTGGGTTTTTAAAAAAAAGTACAGCTATGCTAATGCCAGTGATTTATAGCGATCACTGGCAAGCTAGGGGTTAAATACTCTTTAAATTAAATTAGCTAAATGGCTCTGAAAGGAGCCTTTGGGTTTTTAAAAAATTACAACAAAAATTAACCCCTAAAAAATGCACAGACAGCAAAAAAGTACAGCTATGCTAATGCCAGTGATTTATAGCGATCACTGGCAAGCTAGGGGTTAAATACTCTGAAAATTAAATTAGCTAAATGGCTCTGAAAAGAGCCTTTGGTTTTTTAAAAAAAAAATACAACAACAAAAATTAACCCCTAAAAAATGCACAGACAGCAAAAAAAAGTGCAGCTATGCTACTGCCAGTGATTTATAGTGATCACTGGCAAGCTAGGGGTTAATGGCTCTGAAAAGAGCCTTTGGATTTTAAATTTTTTAACAAATAAAATAAATAAATCTCAAATCAAAAGTGAGGAGAGGGAGGGAGATCCACACTGATCAGAGTCAATATTTACAAATATTGACTTGATCAGACAAATGGGAGATTTTTTTTTTTTTTGTGTGGGAAGGCTCAGATTGGGTGACCCTAGCTTGCCCCTATGATGAGGCAGGCTAGGGACACCCCCAGAGGCCCCATGATGCACTGGGCATCGCCATTTTGGAAGCCTCATGGGGGAGGGGTGCTATATAGGGGCTTTATATTTATTTATTACGTTTTATTTTTTTATATATACCCTAACTAAGTGCCTCGACCCACCGAGGCACTTAGCACACTAGCAGAGCATCGGAAGCGTGTCCGATCGCTTCCGATGCTCTGCTGCACTGCCGGGCTCCACGTGGAGCAAAACCGGAAGTGATCACTCAAGGGGGAGTGATCAATCCGGTCCCGGCACTCCGGAACAGTACTGCAGGGATGCCTGGACATCAAGGCATCCCTGCAGTACTGTAATAGTGTCTGGAAGTGATCTTGATCGCTTCCAGCACTCACTTTAGCCGAGGACGTGCAGGGTACGTCATCAGGCGTTAACTGCCTTTTTTTTCCGGACATACCCTGCACGTCCTCTGTCACTAAGGGGTTAAAGGACCAGTCAACACAGTAGATTTGCATAATCAACAAATGCAAGATAACAAGATAATGCAGTAGCACTTAGTCTGAACTTCAAATGAGTGGTAGATTTTTTCTGACAATTTAAAAAGTTATGTCTTTTTCCACTCCCTCTTTACCATGTGACAGCCATCAGCCAATCACAAATGCATACACGTACCATGTGACAGCCATCAGCCAATCACAAATGCATACACGTACCATGTGACAGCCATCAGCCAATCACAAATGCATACACACTTATTCTTGCACATGCTCAGTAGGAGCTGGTGACACAAAAAGTTTAAATATAAAAAGACTGCGCACATTTAGTTAATGGAAGTAAATTGGAAAGTTGTTTAAAATGGCATGCTCTTTCTGAATAATGAAAGTTTAATTTTGATTGAGTGTCCCTTTAATTCACTTACATCTTGTATCTCAATCAACTATTTAGTCAATTTGATATGGTCTTATTTAATTTGAATGAGCGTATGTATTTCAATACCAAACATGGGGTACTCTGATATCTCTCATATATATGTATATATATATATATATATATATATATATATATATATATATATATATATATATATATATATATATATATATATAAATAATACACATATCCCTACGGTATGTCTCACTACAATTTCCTACTTATAATATTTTAAGAGATGCATTGAAAAGTCATATTTCTATGAGTGGACTAGTAGTATAAACCAATAATTTCAGTATGACAGTCAATATTTTAGTTCATATTCTGATATAATATTGCCACCTTTTCCAGTTATCATATTATATAAAATACATACCCTGTGAGTAGCAGTCTGATGTAATTATGTAGTAATTATTATCAATTTAGATATACTGTATATATATTTGATTTTACTAAATCTAATAGGAATACATTGGATAGGAATCTGTGGATATCCCTTTAATATTGAGTGCATAACTTATATGATATGATTCAGGCCACAGATTACATGGGCATTCATATACCAGTAATATTTGGAACCTCCTTGGTTTATCAGATGTTTATACTGATGGACTGCAATTCATCCTGAAATAATTTGTTTAAACATCTTAAATATCAATACAGTTATTTATTTAATATAGCAGACATGTATTCAATACAGGATGGAAGTCTTGGTGAGTTCCCACACTTTTTTTTGTAGGACTTGACCCCTGAATATATTTCTCAACTTTATTTGTAGCAAGTACTGCTACAGTTTAATTTTATATGTATGTATTAGTGTGTGTCTCTGTGTATGTATTAGTGTGTGTCTGTGTTAGTGTCTCTGTGTGTATATATGTATTAGTGTGTGTCTGTGTTAGTGTAGCGTAGTAATAGGCCTAAGTGTAGTATAGTATTAGGCCTAAGACAATCTTCTAGATTCATAAATATATTACAGTATATAATTTGAGTATTTCAACTATATGAAACTTAAGGGGCCATAATACCCAAATGTTTAAACACTTGAAAGTGATGCAGTATAGCTGTAAAAAGCTGACTAGAAAATATCTCCTGAACATCTCTATGTAAAAAAGAAAGATATTTTACCTCAAAAGTTTCTCAGTAGCCACATCCCATTGTAAAGGACTTCTAAGCAGCAAATCAGTATGTCTGTCCCGGGACAGCCGAAGGGTTGAGCCTCGTGCACTCTCATGTTATTTCCCTATTCAGTGTAAGGAAGTTTACAATGAAATCTCATGAGAGTTAAGTCAAATCTCATGAGATCACAGTAAAAGAGTTCATGACCTCAGCACTGCTGATGCTGATTGGCTGCTGTTCATTTCTTCATTTTTTTTTACCTGCAGCTGGGCTGCAGCTGAGTATAACTTTTTACACAGAATTTACTCTGCCGAGCTGAGGAAATTGTGAGGTAAAATATCTTCCTTTTTTACATAGAGATGCTCAGGTGATATTTTCCTGTCAGCTTTTTACAGTTATACTGCATCAATTTCGAGTGATTTAGCATATTAGTATTATATCCCTTTAATGCAATTCATTTCAAATGAACTTTTCATATGAACTTTTAACTCCCCCCTACAATATCAAGGTTACTAAGCTGCCATCAAGTCTGGAGGTCCGTGTATTTAGAAGGTTCAAGGAATAATTATCACTTAACTGTAAATGTTTATCTTTCCTGTAAGGCTTCTGCTTCTCAACTAAAGTACAGAATTGTGTCACCATCACCCCAGGGGTCTGTGATGAACTAACTTTATTACCAGCTCTTCTGACAGTGATCAACATTTTATTTGAAGTGACATTATCTCTCACAATTTGAGACAAATGTTCTCTTCTGAAGTTTTGGGACATCTTGTCTGCATTGAGCTCTGAGATGTGTATTCAGCAAGGGGGTGGTGTCACCAATTTCTGACATCAGACTTGCAATATAATGAATGTATCTAGCAATGGTCAGAGCATATACAAGTTTAATACATTATATATATTTAATGTCATGCAGCAATACCTTGACACATATATACACACAGACGCACACTAATACATACATACACACAGAGACACTAGCACAGACACACACTAATACATAGATACACACAGAGACACTAACACAGACACACACTAATACATACATACACACAGAGACACTAACACAGAGACACACACAGAGACACTAACAGACACACACTAATACATACATACACAGACACACACTAATACATATATACACACAGAGACACTAACACAGACACACACTAATACATACATACACACAGAGACAGCACACACCCACCGGAGACGTTGTCCTTGGTAATACCAATGAAAAACAGACACGTCAGTGTGCAGGAAAAGGTTTGATTACCTGACGTACAATAACATAGTCACCGTATACTTATACTTTGTACGATGAAACTATGTAGAAACAAATTCACGAAATAATAGATGCAAGCCTTCAGCAACATTGTGAGATGGAAGCTAAATTTAGATTTGAGACGCGCAGCACTTATAACTATGTAAAGACGCATGAGAGCGCGATCACAGAGGATAAGTGAGTTTAGATACAAAAGGTAGGATAAGGATTGATCCAATAATAGGGATCGGATTTGAATATTAATAATGATTTTGTTCTTTACTGGTTACTAAATGTATATGAGGATTGACCTAATAATGGGGATCGGATCTGAATATTAATAATGATTCTGTTTTTCACTGGTTACTAAATGTATATTAAATTACCTGAATATTTCTACATACACTTTTAAATGCGCTAGAAATTGTTTATAAACAAATGTACAATGAATTTTGCTGTATATGATGTTTAGATGTATGCAGGAAACAGTATTGTATTAATTTAAATGTGACATGAATGTTATTTACAAACACCTGGCAATCATGTGACCAATTAAGAGAAACCAGGGTGTGTTTGTTAAACAGCCATTTTTATTGGTTAGTATAGGGTATATTAAGTAGCAAGATCTGTATAGTTTTATTCAGCCTGAGGAAACAGTACATGATACTGAGAAACGCGTAGCTGTGTTTTTAATGTGTTAAAATAAACACTTTTATTGATACATACTTGCTACTTCGCTTTTTATTTGGATATCCCTGCTTGGAGTAAGCCTCCAATTCCCTGAGGAATTAGAGGGCCTTCCTGACACCCACACACCTTACCTTTGTTGGTGACTACTAACTTGGCTGCTGGAAGCTTTAGCCTGAGAGGAGAGTTTACCGGGCAACTCTGAGGTTCCGGTCTGCCTAGCCAGCACCACATCTTGGTGCTTTCCTACACCTGAGTGCAATTGAGCTGCAATATAATATTTGGTATACCATACGGAGTTATGCTATGTGGCGCCTTCTCTGCTTCTTTATGGATTGATTCGTTGTGGACGGCCTTGTACATCGAGGAGAGCTGCCTTGCACACCCCTATAGCCATTGGGGATTTTGTTAGAGTTTATTTGGACTCTGATCTGTTTATTTTGATATTGTCAACTATACAGGTTCTTTTTTCTTTTTTTATTCTGTAACCATCTACATATATGTTTGTATGCCTATGTAAATGTAATATACTGTGAACTGTGATATCACTATCTTGGTATATTTAGATATTTGGCATATGTGGATAGCGCCCCTATTTTATATATTATTGTATTATATATACCCTATAAATCGGGTGTGTATATATATATATATAATTCATCATTCCGGATCAGATTCATACTCAGCCGGATCTACTTGCCTCCGCGTCCCGGAACTAAGCCGCACACACACCATGCTGTTCCCTAAACAGCGGTCATATCTCATCTCTCCTCTCACAATCTGGTTACCGGTATCGTATGCTGCATTAATGCTCACTGCATGTACTTGAAATAAGACTGCCATATCTGTACTTGTATTCTATTCTGAATTGCCAATTGCCTAACCGGATCAGTCTGTGCATATTATTCAGAGGTTATTTTGGTTAACTCCGCTAAAGTGGATTATCATACTTGTCACTTAAAGCTACTATCAAGTTAACTATTTCTGCCTTCCTGTGCAAGACTGTATGAGTGATATTTGTACATATTTTAGTGTGATTGAGTGTGTGTGCGTGAAGATAGAAAGATACTACTTTAACTCAAGATTGGTATTAAGACTCAGAACTGAGCGAATTCATTGCTTAACTTTTACAAGAGTTTCTAACTCCAATTTAATCAAGTCATTTCACTCCAGTTTAAGATTTCATATAAATGACTCACATTGTCTATTCAGGTAATTTTAAGTTGTAATTACTTGCTTAGCACAAAAAAGAGCAACAAACCTTTATTTAAAAGGAAATAACTTTTGAATCTTAACTGAGACATAACAGAATCTTCAGGCCTTAAGTTTAGGGGAAATCTTGTATACAGATTATAAGATGGATCCCCAGGAAATAAAAAATCAATTAACCAATGTTTTTCAGAAACTTGATTATTTAAACAAAGGGTTAACTGAGGTTCAAGCAGAAATGGTAGCATTAAGATCCTTAGTTAAAGAATGTATTCCTACAAAAACTACTGACTGCCCTGAACCACATATACAATACCCTTGCCTTCTCTGGCAAACATAATGAGTATAGAGATTTTAAAAATGCATGTCATCTGCTATTCTCTCTACGCCCACGTACTTACCATTCAGAAAGAATTAAAGTGTGCACCACCATTTCATTTCTGCAAGGGGAACCCAGATCTTGGGCCAACAGTTTTTTTGAAACTAATAACCCAATCTTAGATTCATTACAGGATTTCTTCCTCGCCATGGCAAACTTATATGAGGATGCCAACACCCAGATTACTGCAGAAACTAAACTGCGCTCTTTAAAACAGGGAAAACGTACTGTCGAGGAATATACTACCGAATTTCAAATGTGGTCAAATGACTCTCAGTGGAACGAAATTTCTTTAAAAAATCAATTTCGTTTAGGACTCTCTGAAAATTTAAAGGATGAACTCTCTAGGTTAGAGGTTCCTGAAACCCTCTCTGCTTTAATTAAATTAAGTACTACCTTGGACCGCAGGCTTCGTGAAAGAAAAGCAGAAAAAACAGGTTATGACGTTATACCTAAACGTTACTCCATGTATACTCCAACTTCTGAAAGATCGTC
Source organism: Bombina bombina (assembly GCF_027579735.1). Lineage (NCBI taxonomy): Eukaryota > Metazoa > Chordata > Amphibia > Anura > Bombinatoridae > Bombina > Bombina bombina. Next base: position 353,816,575 of record NC_069505.1, on the reverse strand, counting down.
AGCTTCTAGTACACCTATGGAAATAGGGGTCATCAAGGGTCCTCTCACACCAGAGGAGAAAATCAGGAGACGATTGGAGAAATTATGTCTCTACTGTGCTCACAAGGAGCATACAGTTGCTACATGTCCGATTCTCCTCAAACAAAAGAAGGGTAAGCAAGCTCAAAATTCTCAATTGTGCCATATAATCTCTGACACACAAATGACTATATTTTTTTCCTTACAGTGGGATCAGAGAAACTTACAAGCCACAGCCTTGATTGACTCAGGGGCTTCTGGAAACTATATTGATAGTACCTTTGTTAAAAATAATAAAATTCCATATGTGTGTAAAGCAAAACCTGTTTTTGTCAAATTGATAGATGGATCTCTTACACAACATGGTCCTATCACCCACCACACCATACCCTTACTCATAACAACTAAAGACGGACATACTGAATATATCACATTTGATTTAATTCCTATTTCTTTACACAGTTTCATTTTTGGGTATACATGGTTACAGAAACATAACCCTACGATAGACTGGACACTTAATGACCTAAAATTAGATTCGCCTTATTGTCTAAAGACTTGTTATCCTCACTGTACAATATCTGTATTGGAGAATGGTATACCCAAACCTTATCAGGACTTGGCAGAGGTCTTTAACATGAAAGAGGCAGAAAATCTGCCTCCTCATAGGGAATTTGACTGTCCCATTGATTTGATACCTAATAGTCAAATTCCACACGGAAAGATATATCCGTTATCTCAAAATGAATTATCTTTTGTAAGGTCTTATTTAGATGACAACCTTCGTAAGGGTTTCATTTCACATTCAACCTCTCCTGCAGCAGCAGGTATGTTTCTCGTAAAAAACAAGGATGGAACCATTCGTCCCATCATAGATTATAGAGCGTTAAATAACATAACAATAAAAAACAGATACCCACTTCCGCTTATACCTGAGCTTCTTGAACGCTTACATGGCGCTACCATATATTCTAAACTCGATTTGAAAGGAGCTTATAATCTCATACGCATCAAACAGGGTGACGAATGGAAGACAGCTTTTAGGACACGTTATGGTTTGTACCAGTATAATGTCATGCCATTTGGGCTAAGTAATGCACCCGCTACCTTTCAACATTTTATTAACGAGGTTTTCCGTGATCTAATAGACGTATGTGTTATAATATATTTAGACAACATTCTGATCTATTCAAAAAACATACAAGAACATGAAAAACACGTCCGTTGGGTACTTACTAGATTGAAGGAACACAAATTATATGCTAAACTTGAGAAATGTTCTTTTCATGTACAAGAGATCAAATTTTTAGGTTATATCATAAAACCTGACAGAATACAAATGGATACAAAGAGAGAAGCGCTCTACCAGGAACGAACAACAGCTCAGTGGCTTGTTCTATGGCGATTTACCACCGGAAGCAGCCTCTTTTAGACCAGTGTGCTTTTCACAGAAGAAAACTTTCCTGAAGTATATCAGTCTGATCCCGCCAAGTAAGGTCAGTCCAGCCCCGAAATACCAGGCAATTCTCCTCTGAACAAGGAACATGACAACCCCAGACGATCGTTTCGGCCTTCTATGGGCCTCGTCAGTGAGGTGCAGCCACATTCCTCTAAGCACACTGGGCAAGGAGTCCACGTCTGGTTTCCCCCATCACCCATAGGGAGACTTCCCCAGGGTCATAATAATTTGCATACAAAGAGAGAAGCGCTCTACCAGGAACGAACAACAGCTCAGTGGCTTGTTCTATGGCGATTTACCACCGGAAGCAGCCTCTTTTAGACCAGTGTGCTTTTCACAGAAGAAAACTTTCCTGAAGTATATCAGTCTGATCCCGCCAAGTAAGGTCAGTCCAGCCCCGAAATACCAGGCAATTCTCCTCTGAACAAGGAACATGACAACCCCAGACGATCGTTTCGGCCTTCTATGGGCCTCGTCAGTGAGGTGCAGCCACATTCCTCTAAGCACACTGGGCAAGGAGTCCACGTCTGGTTTCCCCCATCACCCATAGGGAGACTTCCCCAGGGTCATAATAATTTGCATACAAAGAGAGAAGCGCTCTACCAGGAACGAACAACAGCTCAGTGGCTTGTTCTATGGCGATTTACCACCGGAAGCAGCCTCTTTTAGACCAGTGTGCTTTTCACAGAAGAAAACTTTCCTGAAGTATATCAGTCTGATCCCGCCAAGTAAGGTCAGTCCAGCCCCGAAATACAAGGCAATTCTCCTCTGAACAAGGAACATGACAACCCCAGACGATCGTTTCGGCCTTCTATGGGCCTCGTCAGTGAGGTGCAGCCACATTCCTCTAAGCACACTGGGCAAGGAGTCCACGTCTGGTTTCCCCCATCACCCATAGGGAGACTTCCCCAGGGTCATAATAATTTGCATACAAAGAGAGAAGCGCTCTACCATGAACGAACAACAGCTCAGTGGCTTGTTCTATGGCGATTTACCACCGGAAGCAGCCTCTTTTAGACCAGTGTGCTTTTCACAGAAGAAAACTTTCCTGAAGTATATCAGTCTGATCCCGCCAAGTAAGGTCAGTCCAGCCCCGAAATACCAGGCAATTCTCCTCTGAACAAGGAACATGACAACCCCAGACGATCGTTTCGGCCTTCTATGGGCCTCGTCAGTGAGGTGCAGCCACATTCCTCTAAGCACACTGGGCAAGGAGTCCACGTCTGGTTTCCCCCATCACCCATAGGGAGACTTCCCCAGGGTCATAATAATTTGCATACAAAGAGAGAAGCGCTCTACCAGGAACGAACAACAGCTCAGTGGCTTGTTCTATGGCGATTTACCACCGGAAGCAGCCTCTTTTAGACCAGTGTGCTTTTCACAGAAGAAAACTTTCCTGAAGTATATCAGTCTGATCCCGCCAAGTAAGGTCAGTCCAGCCCCGAAATACCAGGCAATTCTCCTCTGAACAAGGAACATGACAACCCCAGACGATCGTTTCGGCCTTCTATGGGCCTCGTCAGTGAGGTGCAGCCACATTCCTCTAAGCACACTGGGCAAGGAGTCCACGTCTGGTTTCCCCCATCACCCATAGGGAGACTTCCCCAGGGTCATAATAATTTGCATACAAAGAGAGAAGCGCTCTACCAGGAACGAACAACAGCTCAGTGGCTTGTTCTATGGCGATTTACCACCCGGAAGCAGCCTCTTTTAGACCAGGGTGCTTTTCACAGAAGAAAACTTTCCTGAAGTATATCAGTCTGATCCCGCCAAGTAAGGTCAGTCCAGCCCCGAAATACCAGGCAATTCTCCTCTGAACAAGGAACATGACAACCCCAGACGATTGTTTCGGCCTTCTATGGGCCTCGTCAGTGAGGTGCAGCCACATTCCTCTAAGCACACTGGGCAAGGAGTCCACGTCTGGTTTCCCCCATCACCCATAGGGAGACTTCCCCAGGGTCATAATAATTTGCATACAAAGAGAGAAGCGCTCTACCAGGAACGAACAACAGCTCAGTGGCTTGTTCTATGGCGATTTACCACCGGAAGCAGCCTCTTTTAGACCAGTGTGCTTTTCACAGAAGAAAACTTTCCTGAAGTATATCAGTCTGATCCCGCCAAGTAAGGTCAGTCCAGCCCCGAAATACCAGGCAATTCTCCTCTGAACAAGGAACATGACAACCCCAGACGATCGTTTCGGCCTTCTATGGGCCTCGTCAGTGAGGTGCAGCCACATTCCTCTAAGCACACTGGGCAAGGAGTCCACGTCTGGTTTCCCCCATCACCCATAGGGAGACTTCCCCAGGGTCATAATAATTTGCATACAAAGAGAGAAGCGCTCTACCAGGAACGAACAACAGCTCAGTGGCTTGTTCTATGGCGATTTACCACCGGAAGCAGCCTCTTTTAGACCAGTGTGCTTTTCACAGAAGAAAACTTTCCTGAAGTATATCAGTCTGATCCCGCCAAGTAAGGTCAGTCCAGCCCCGAAATACCAGGCAATTCTCCTCTGAACAAGGAACATGACAACCCCAGACGATCGTTTCGGCCTTCTATGGGCCTCGTCAGTGAGGTGCAGCCACATTCCTCTAAGCACACTGGGCAAGGAGTCCACGTCTGGTTTCCCCCATCACCCATAGGGAGACTTCCCCAGGGTCATAATAATTTGCATACAAAGAGAGAAGCGCTCTACCAGGAACGAACAACAGCTCAGTGGCTTGTTCTATGGCGATTTACCACCGGAAGCAGCCTCTTTTAGACCAGTGTGCTTTTCACAGAAGAAAACTTTCCTGAAGTATATCAGTCTGATCCCGCCAAGTAAGGTCAGTCCAGCCCCGAAATACCAGGCAATTCTCCTCTGAACAAGGAACATGACAACCCCAGACGATCGTTTCGGCCTTCTATGGGCCTCGTCAGTGAGGTGCAGCCACATTCCTCTAAGCACACTGGGCAAGGAGTCCACGTCTGGTTTCCCCCATCACCCATAGGGAGACTTCCCCAGTGTCATAATAATTTGCATACAAAGAGAGAAGCGCTCTACCAGGAACGAACAACAGCTCAGTGGCTTGTTCTATGGCGATTTACCACCGGAAGCAGCCTCTTTTAGACCAGTGTGCTTTTCACAGAAGAAAACTTTCCTGAAGTATATCAGTCTGATCCCGCCAAGTAAGGTCAGTCCAGCCCCGAAATACCAGGCAATTCTCCTCTGAACAAGGAACATGACAACCCCAGACGATCGTTTCGGCCTTCTATGGGCCTCGTCAGTGAGGTGCAGCCACATTCCTCTAAGCACACTGGGCAAGGAGTCCACGTCTGGTTTCCCCCATCACCCATAGGTGAATACAAATGGATCCAGAAAAAATAAATGCAATTATAAAGTGGCCGGTGCCAACAACTGTAAAAGCCTTACAAAGATTAATTGGTTTTGCAAATTTTTACCGTAAATTTATTGCTAATTTCTCAATGATTGTGAAACCATTAACATGTCTAACTAGTAAAAAACAGAAATATAAATGGACAGAAGAAGCACAGTTATCTTTTAATACACTAAAGAAACATTTCACTTCAGCACCTGTACTTGCATTACCTGACTTCAACTCTCAATTTATCCTTGAAGTAGATGCCTCCAATACTGGAATAGGAGCAATACTTTCACAGAGAAACAAGGAAAAGACAGAGACACATCCTATAGCTTTTTATTCTAGAATGTTGACGTCTGCTGAGAGTAATTACAGCATAGGTGATAAAGAGTTACTTGCAATAAAATGTTCTTTGGAACAATGGAGACACTTACTTGAAGGATCCAGTCTTCCATTTCTGATCTACACAGATCATAAAAACCTTGAGTACTTGAAATCGAGTAAAACTCTCACTTCAAGACAAGCTCGATGGTCTATATTCCTAGACCGATTCAATTTCCTTATAAGTTACAAACCAGGAAGTTTAAATGTTAAGGCTGATGCCTTAACAAGAGTTTACGAAAAACAACTTTCAGATAATCTAGTTTCTATTATACCTAAAGAAAAATTCATTGGAGTTCTAACTGCTATAGAAAAAGAAATCTTAGAAGTTCAACAAAGTGACTGCAATAAACCACCATCTTGTAAAGAAGACCTAAAGACAGGTCTATATTACCACAAATCAAAATTATTCATTCCTGAATCCCTCAGGATTTCAATCCTTAAACAAACCCATAATGGTACTCTATTCGGACATCCTGGTATCAAAAAGACAACCAAATTAACTAGAAGACATTTCTGGTGGCCTAAGATGAACCACACAGTCTACGAATACGTAACGCATTGTGACGTATGCGCTAGAAATAAAGTAGAACATAAAAGACCAATAGGATTACTTACACCTCTGCCAATCCCAGATAAACCTTGGAGTACCATATCTATGGATTTTATTGTTGACCTCCCGAGTTCCCAACAATATACAACAATCCTTGTAGTGATAGATCATTTGACACATTTAGCTCATTTCATACCACTAAAGGGGTTACCGTCAGCTTTAACGACAGCAACAGCATTCCTAGACACTATAGTAAAATTACATGGTTTACCTACCACAATTATCACTGACAGAGGATCACAATTCACCTCATCATTCTGGAAATCTTTATGCAAACTTTTAAAGGTTGATTCAAGATATTCCACAGCATTTCACCCACAGACCAATGGTTTAACTGAGAGGATAAACCAAACCTTGGAGCAATACTTAAGATGTTTCATCACTCATTTACAAGATGATTGGAAAGATTATCTTCCAATGGCGGAATTCTCATACAATAATTCAATATCAGCATCTATTAAAATGACACCCTTTTATGCCACTTACGGATAGAACCCAAATACCATCACACTTTCTATGACTGAAGTAAGTTCACCTTGTGCTCAACAATTCACATCCAATATACAGGACAGATTAGATATACTAAAATCTCATCTGTCAAACGCAAAGGCATATCAAAAAAGATACTATGATCAACATCATAGACTGAGTCCACATTATCAAATTGGAGACAAAGTTTTATTATCTATTAAAAACCTCAAGTTACAAGTTCCTTGTAAAAAATTGGCCAATCAATTTCTTGGACCTTTTGAGATTGATAAGATTGTAAACCCCAATGCTGTTAGATTGGTTCTACCTGAGTCATACAAAATACATCCCACGTTCCATGTATCACTACTCAAGCCATATAACGTTGATTCCATCAACATGGGTCAACCCGCACCACCTCCTATTCTAGTTGACGACCAGGAAGAATTTGAGGTTCACTCTATTCTTGATTCCAGAGTACGTCGGGGTAAACTGGAATATCTTGTGAAATGGAAGGGTTATGGTCCCGAGGATAATTCTTGGCAACTTTTTTCGGATATTCATGCTCCCCGACTGATTAGGAAATTTCATCTCAGGTATCCCTGGAAGCCTCATTTGGGATCCCCTGGGGTGATCCCTTGACAGGGGGGGAAATGTGATATCCCTTTAAGGGCTATCCCCTCCCATCTCATGATCCTCCCTTTATTAGGCAAGTTCTATCAAACAGTCCTTGCCTGAAGATTGAAGTTAAACAACCACTACTTGTTGCTCATACTTTTCCCTTTCAGGTCATTTTTGTACTTTTGGCTTTACTTCTAATTTCCTGAAGTCTTGGATTATTTCCTTCTGACACCTACCATCATTCCGGATCAGATTCATACTTAGCCGGATCTACTTGCCTCCGCATCCCGGAACTAAGCCGCACACACACACCACGCTGTTCCCTAAACAGCGGTCATATCTCATCTCTCCTCTCACAATCTGGTTACTGGTATCGTATGCTGCATTAATGCTCACTGCATGTACTTGAAATAAGACTGCCATATCTGTACTTGTATTCTATTCTGAATTGCCAATTGCCTAACCGGATCAGTCTGTGCATATTATTCAGAGGTTATTTTGATTAACTCTGCTAAAGTGGATTATCATACTTGTCACTTAAAGCTACTATCAAGTTAACTATTTCTGCCTTCCTGTGCAAGACTGTATGAGTGATATTTGTACATATTTTAGTGTGATTGAGTGTGTGTGCGTGAAGATAGAAAGATACTACTTTAACTCAAGATTGGTATTAAGACTCAGAACTGAGCGAATTCATTGCTTAACTTTTACAAGAGTTTCTAACTCCAATTTAATCAAGTCATTTCACTCCAGTTTAAGATTTCATATAAATGACTCACATTGTCTATTCAGGTAATTTTAAGTTGTAATTACTTGCTTAGCACAAAAAAGAGCAACAAACCTTTATTTAAAAGGAAATAACTTTTGAATATTAACTGAGACATAACACTAACACAGACACACACAGAGACACTAACAGACACACACTAATACATACATACACAGACACACACTAATAGATAGATACACACAGAGACACTAACACAGAGACAAACTAATACATACATACACAGAGACACACACTAATACATACATACAAAATTAAACTGTAGCAGTACTTGCTAGAAATAAAGTTAAGGAATATATTCAGGGGTCAAGTCCTACAAAAAACAGTGTGTCCTGTTTCTGCTGAGGGCAGCTAAATAACCCCAAGCAAGCTACACAGAAATGTAAGAACCATGTGTAATAAAAGATTATGAAGATAATAATCATAACAGGGGTGATAACACAGCAGGACTACTGACAGGCTTGCATTTAGTGTATTGTAGGAAGTTTTACTACCCATTACTAGAGGGTCCCACTATCACTCTAACCAGACTGTGCTCCAGCTCCTCCCAGCAGCAGTGTTTACTGAAGTGCTTCTGTTCTCTGTCCAGAGGGAACTTAGTTCCTCCTGCAAAAATAGTGCAGAAAGTGCATTCCTGCTCGACTTCACCCCTAAATATATTTTAGTCCACACAGAAAGTTCAACAAAATACATATTATACAAATATAGAACGGCACAGCCGACAGTGTAATTACTGTAACATCCCTTTGATTTCTATAGCATTCACGAAAGGTGGCAGATTGAACATTAGATTTGCTGTGTGAATGGTTCATAAATTTATATTTGGTCGAATACAGTCGTATGTGAAGGCGGATTACCAGTAGTATACTCAACTAACGCAAGCATTGAAATAATCTTGAGGGAGCGTATATTCTATCGAACTGTTCTACATTTTACTATGTTAACACAGTGTTAAATATGACGTATCAATTTTGCGTCTAATTTACAACTTTGTTAGGTGTTATTTTCAGTGTGGGGGGGGGGGGGTGTCAGTTAGCACTTAGCCGTATTCTACACCTTCACCTGGAACTGAATGGGTTACCTGACGAGATATCTCGGGAACAGAAATCAGACACACAACAAGAAAACATAATTTATGTAAGAACTTACCTGATAAATTCATTTCTTTCATATTGTCAAGAGTCCATGAGCTAGTGATGTATGAGATATACAATCCTACCAGGAGGGGAAAAATTTCCCAAACCTCAAAATGCCTATAAATACACCCTTCAACACACCCACAGTTCAGTTTAACGAATAGCCAAGAAGTGGGGTGATAAAGAAAGGAGTAAAAATCATCAACAAAGGAATTTGGAAATAACTGTGCTTTAAACAAAAAAATCATAACCATCATAAAAAGGGTGGGCCTCATGGACTCTTGCCAATATGAAAGAAATGAATTTATCAGGTAAGTTCTTACATAAATTATGTTTTCTTTCATGTAATTGTCCATGAGCTAGTGACGTATGGGATATCAAATACCCAAGATGTGGAACTCCACGCAAGAGTCACTAGAGAGGGAGGGATAAAAATAAACAACAGCCATATGCTGAAAAATTAATCCACAACCCAAAATATAAGTTATTCTCATGAAGAAAATAAAAACTTAAAACATCAGCAGAAGAATCAAACTGAAACAGCTGCCTGAAGAACTTTTCTACCAAAAACTGCTTCTGAAGAAGCAAATACATCAAAACGGTAGAATTTAGTAAATGTATGCAAAGAGGACCAAGTTGCCACTTTGCAAATCTGATCAACTGAAGCTTCATTCTTAAAAAAAAAATAGCCAAATAATGTCCCAGGAGCCGGCAAACGTAAAATATATCCAAACTTTATTGAAATAGTATAAAAACAGCAAACGGTTCAGTCCGTCAATCCAACAGCACAAACTGACCAGTTAAAAATACACAAAAGGGAGAGAAGCTGCGCTCCTCATGCAGCAACACCACCATTAAATTCAAAAAAGAATTGGTTGAATTAGTTTCATACGCTAGATGTAATAATATCATTAATGAGACCATTAAAGAAAGCTTAGTCCCTGAACATCCAGTTATCCCAATCTACCACTATCTGCCTAAAATCCACAAGGACATTACCAACCCTCCTGGGCGTCCTATAATAGCCGGCATTAATTCTTTAAACGAACCCCTCTCAGATTTGATTGACAGTTTTCTTCAACCCATTGTTAAGGAATTACCTAGTTTCATACAGGATACCACCTCTCTAATTTTAAAACTTGAAAATGTGGAATGGAAATTTAATTACAGATTCTTGGTGCTGGATGTGACATCCTTATACACCTCTATTACACATGTCAAAGGTTTACATGCGATAGATTACTTCTTAAACAACAAAAGTAACTTTAACCCTGCCACTAAACAATTTCTGTTAAACTCCATTGAATACCTTCTGACTCACAATTTCTTTATGTTCGATGGGGGTTTCTATCTCCAGGGACGTGGAACAGCTATGGGGGCGAAATTTGCCCCCTGCTATGCCAATCTCTTCATGGGATGGTGGGAGCTTTTCCACGTGTTTGGGGATAGGAACCCCTATCAACATAATATTGTGTTTTTTGCCAGATATATTGATGATCTGATACTGATTTTGGACTGTGCGGACAGCACTGTTGATGATTTTTGTACTTACCTGAATAACAATGACCATAATATTAAATTGGTGGGTGAACATAGTCATGACAGAATTAACTTTCTGGATATTACCATTATTGGTAATATTGACACAGGAGCAATAGAGACTGACCTATATAGAAAGGCCACAGCAGGAAATACTATCCTTGAGTTTAAGTCATGTCACCCTAGACACACGCTACAAGGGATTCCCAAAGGTCAATATATTAGGGCCAAAAGGAACTGTACAAATGAAAGTAATTACCAAAAGCAAGCAGACATTATTACACAGAGATTGAGAGAAAGAGGTTACAATGAAACTATTTTAGACAAAGCCCGCAAAGAGGTAGATATTATACCGAGGAATACACTCTTGCAATACAAAAATAAAAACAAAAGACAGATGGAGAAAGGTAAACCTAAGTTTATTACTACTTACAGCCTTGAATATAATAAAATCTGTGAAATAATAAGGGAATCCCTACCAATCTTACATACTGATCCAATCCTTAAAGGGATTGTCAGTGAAGGCTGCCAGTTTATCTCCAAGAGAGGAAAAACACTGGGTAACTATGTTTCACCATCTGATCTACCAAGATTAACACAGAATTGCTGGCTTAAACAAAAAAAGGGTTTCTCTAAATGCAGACACAGGATATGTAAAACATGTGAATCTGTAAATGAAGGTGAATTTTTCACCTCTTCCAGTACTGGTAAAGTGCATCAAATCAAGTTTTACATAACATGTGTTACTACACATGTCATTTACCTTTTGACATGCAGAGGCTGTTTAAAACAGTACGTGGGGAGGTCCAAAAGACCCCTGAAAGAACGATTCCTGGAACATGTGCGTTCTATAGAGGATCCGGATTCTGACACCCCCATTGCAAGACATTTTAAAACATTCCACAACTCTGATGCGTCTCTCTTATCCTTGCAGGGTATAGACCATGTTCCACGGTGGAGAAGAGGTGGCAATAGACAAAACAAACTTAATTTAAGAGAGGTATACTGGATATTTACCCTAAATACGTCTATGCCCCATGGTCTAAACCTAAGGAGGGATATAGATTTATGTGTCTAGAGAACTGTACATATATGAAAATTTCTTTCTTTCCTTATTTTGACCTGATAAACTTTCTATTGTGTTAATTGTTTGAATTGAATTAGAATATTAGTTATAATTTATGAATTTTGTAATTTTGTGAATCAAAATCTTTTTAACATTATAACATTCTATGAATTACTATATAACTGCAATTCTAACTACTATGAAATGTTTATCTATTTGTATGTTTTCCTGTAATATGTAGGAATGAGTGCTTTTACATTTAAATAAGTTATATACACTGCATGAGGGAGATAACTATTTCTAAACATTTAAATATTAATATATGAGATGTATCTTTAAATATATTCACAGCTGTAGCCTATTTAAGTGGAAGGCAGCTGCTGCTCCTTTAAGCAGTGAACAAGTGCTTGGTAAGCACGAAACATGTTGCTGCATGAGGAGCGCAGCTTCTCTCCCTTTTGTGTATTTTTAACTGGTCAGTTTGTGCTGTTGGATTGACGGACTGAACCGTTTGCTGTTTTTATACTATTTCAATAAAGTTTGGATATATTTTACGTTTGCCGGCTCCTGGAACATTATTTGGCTATTTGGATTACCTATTTCTGGGCGTATGGGACGGATGCGCTGTGGTCCCTTTGCCGGCTTCTGTGGCTTGACGTCATCCCCACTCTCCTGTGTGCCGTAACCCGGAAGTACTGCCTAATGCGGTGAGGGAGGAAAGAGCGCACTGCTGGTTTGTTTGTTTGTTCATTCTTAAAAGCCCACGAAGTGGAGACTGATCTAGTAGAATGAGCTGTAATTCTCTGAGGCGGGCCTGACCCGACTCTAAATAAACTTGACGAATCAAAAGCTTTAACCAAGAAGCCAAGGAAATAGCAGAAACCTTCTGACCTTTCCTAGAACCAGAGAATATAACAAATAGACTAGAAGTCTTTCTGAAATCTTTATTAACTTCAACATAATCTTTCAAAGCTCTCACTACATCCAAAGAATGTAAGGATTTTTCCAAAGAATTCTTAGGATTAGGACACAAGGAAGGGACAACAATTTCTCTACTAATGTTGTTAGAATTCACAACCTTAGGTAAGAACTGAAATGAAGTCCGCAAAACCGCCTTATCCTGATGAAAAATCAGAAAAGGAGATTCACAAAAAAGAGCAGAAAGCTCAGAAACTCTTCTAGCAGAAGAGATGGCCAAAAGGAACAACACTTTCCAAGAAAGTAGTTTAATTTCCAAAGAGTGCATAGGCTCAAATGGAGGAGCCTGTAACGCCCTCAAAACCAAATTAAGACTCCAAGGAGGAGAAATTGATTTAATGACAGGCTTAAAGGGACACTCAACCAAAATTAAACTTTCATTATTCAGATAGAGCATGTCATTTTAAACAACTTTCCAGTTAACTTCCATTAACAAAATGTGAACAGTCTTTTTATATTTAAACTTTTTGAGTCACCATCTCCTACTGAGCATGTGCAAGAATAAGTCTGTATGCATTTGTGAATGGCTGATGGCTTTCACATGGTACGTGTATGCATTTGTGATTGACTGATGGTTGTCACATGGTACAGGGGGAGTGGAAAAAGACATAACTTTTAAAATTGTCAGAAAAAAATCTACTACTCATTTGAAGTTCAGACTAAGTGCTATTGCATTTTCTTGTAATCTTGCATTTGTTGATTATGCAAATCTACTGTGTTGACTGGTCCTTTAATACGAACTAAAGCCTGTACAAAACAGTGATTAGCAGGAAGAGTAGCAATCTTTCTGTGAAATAAAACAGAAAGAGCAGTGATTTGTCCCTTCAAAGTACTTGTAGACAAACCTTTATCCAAACCATCCTGAAGAAACTGTAAAATTCTAGGAATTCTAAAAGAATGCCAAGAGAATTTATGAGAAGAACACCATGAAATGTAAGTCTTCCAAACTCGATAATAAATCTTCCTAGAGACAGATTTACGAGCTTGTAACATAGTATTAATTACTGAGTCAGAGAAACCTCTATGACTTAGCACTAAGCGTTCAATCTCCATACCTTCAAATTTAATGATTTGAGATCCTGATAGAAAAATGGACCTTGAGACAGTAGGTCCGGCCTTAACGGAAGTGGCCAAGGTTGGCAACTGTACATCCGAACAAGATCCGCAATACCAAAACCTGTGGGGCCATGCTGGAACCACCAGCAACACAAATTATTGTTCCATGATGATTTTGAAGATCACTCTTGGAAGAACTAGAGGCGGGAAGATATAAGCAGGTTGATAACACCAAGGAAGTGTCAGCGCATCCACTGCTTCCGCCTGAGAATCCCTGGACCTGGACAGGTATCTGGGAAGTTTCTTGTTTAGATGAGAAGCCATCAGATCTATTTCTGGAAGACCCCACATCCATCTGAACAATCTGAGAAAACACATCCGGATGGAGAGACCACTCCCCTGGATGTAAAGTCTGACGGCTGAGATAATCCGCCTCCCAATTGTCTACACCTGGGATATGAACCGCAGAAATTAGACAGGAGCTGGATTCCGCCCAAACAAGTATCCAAGATACTTCTTTCATAGCTTGGGGACTGTGAGTCCCACCCTGATGATTGACATATGCCACCATTGTAACATTGTCTGTCTGAAAACAAATTAATGGTTCTCTCTTCAACAGAGGCCAAAACTGAAGAGCTCTGAGAATTGCACGGAGTTATAAAATATTGATTGGTAATCTCGCCTCTTGAGATTTCCAAACCCTTTGTGCTGTCAGAGATCCCCAGACAGCTTCCCAACCTGAAAGACTTGCATCTGTTGTGATCACAGTCCAGGTTGGCCGAACAAAAGAGGCCCCTTGAACTAAACGCTGGTGATTTAACCACCACGTCAGAGAGTGTCTAACATTGGGATTTAAGGATATTAATTGTGATATCTTTGTATAATCCCGGCACCATTGATTCAGCATACAAAGCTGGAGAGGTCTCATGTGAAAACGAGCAAAAGGAATCGCGTCCGATGCTGCAGTCATGAGGCCTAAAACTTCCATGCACATAGCCACTGAAGGGAATGACTGAGACTGAAGGTGCCGACATGCTGCAACCAATTTCAAAGTCTCTTGTCTGTTAGAGACAGAGTCATGGACACTGAATCTATCTGGAAACCTAAAAACTTAACCCTTGTCTGAGGAATCAAGAAACTTTTTGGTAAATTGATCCTCCAACCATGTTTTTGAAGAAACAACACTAGTTGATTTGTGTGAGATTCTGCAGAACGTAAAGACTGAGCTAGTACCAAGATATCGTCCAAATAAGGAAACACCACAATACCCTGTTCTCTGATTAGAGAGTAGGGCACCCAGAACCTTTGAAAAGATTCTTGGAGCTGTTGCTAGGCCAAATGGAAGAGCAACAAATTGGTAATGCTTGTCTAGAAAAGATAATCTCAGGAACTGATAATGTTCTGGATGAATCAGAATCTGAAGGTAAGCATCCTGCAAGTCTATTGTAGACATATAATGTCCTTGCTGAACAAAAGGCAGAATAGTCCTTATAGTCACCATCTTGAAAGTTGGTACTCTTACATAACGATTCAACATTTTCAGATCCAGAACTGGTCTGAATGAATTTTCTTTCTTTGGGACAATGAATATATTTGAATAAAACCCCAGATCTTGTTCCTGAAAAGGAACCGGCATGATTACCCCAGAAACCTCCAGGTCTGAAACACACTTCAGAAAAGCCTGAGCTTTTACTGGATTTACTGGGATGCGTGAGAGAAAAAATCTTCTCACTGGAGGTCTTACTCTGAATCCTATTCGGTACCACTGAGAGACAATGCTCTGAATCCATTGATTTTGGACCGAATTTGCCCAAACATCCTTGAAAAACCTTAATCTGCCCCCTACCAGCTGAGCTGGAATGAGGGCCGCACCTTCATGCGGACTTAGGGGCTAACTTTGGTTTCTTAAAACGCTTGCATTTTTTCCAATTTGAGGCAGGCATCCAATTGGAAACCGTTTCCTTGGGGGAAGGATTAGGTTTGTGTTCCTTATTTTGATGAAAGGAATGAAAACAATTAGAAGCCTTAGATTTACCCTTAGGTTTTCTATCCTGAGGCAAAAAAACTCCCTTCCCCCAGTAACAGTTGAAATAATAGAATCCAACTGAGAACCAAATAAATTATTAACCTTGGAAAGAAAGAGATAGTAATTTAGATTTAGATGTCATATCAGCATTCCAAGTTTTAAGCCACAAAGCTCTTCTAGCTAAAATAGATTAGCATGTTGTAGTAAACGAACAATGCTATATAAGTCAGAATCCAATTCTTGTTGCGCTAAATTCTCCAACCAAAAAGTTGAAGCAGCTGCAACATCAGCCAAAGAAATTGCAGGCCTAAGAAGATGACCTGAATATAAATAGGCTTTCCAAGATCCAAGCTTCCTATCTAAAGGATCTTTAAAGGAAGTACTATCTTCCATAGGAATAGTGGTTCGTTTAGCAAGAGTAGAAATAGCCCCATCAACTTTGGGGATCTTTTGCCAAAACTCTATTGAAATTGCTGGTAAAGGAAACAATTTTTTTTATTTTTATAAATATTTTTATTGAGGTTGTGAAAGACGTTACATAAGATACTCACACAGACACGAGAATAACAATATGATAAAACATACACTCATAGTCTATAGCCATAACAACATTGCAGTGCAATATAAACTCCAGACATGGAATCCAAAAAACATTTTTTGACAGAGTGTAAACACTGTGCCTGTATAGGTTATAACTCAAACTATTATTCTACCAACCTGAAAGATGATAAATTACTTTGCAATATGGATCTAATAGATGAAATTGGTAGTCTAAAGGTCTGTTGTGATTTCATGGATGGTTTAATGGAACCTCATTTTTGTTTTATATGGAGAAAAGGAAAAGACCCCTCATTGCTTTGACAAATATGTATTAGGTTATCTAGGAATGGAGCAAGGAGGCAGTTAGCTTGTTTGATTATTTTTTTGGGGAGGGGAAATGCAGTGGGCAAGAGCCGCTCAAAATGGGGGAAAAAAGGGGGGGGAGCGGAGTTAGTTAAGATACTAGACTGGTTACTACTTTTGGGCCTTTAAACTATGTGAGTGCTAGGTAAGCCAGTATATTTCCTTATCAGATCAATGTACATTCTATATGTTGATGGAGGGCTGAAGAAGTAATAGGCACCAACTAATGGGCCACCCTTGTCAGAGCGGTACATAACAGGGCTAATAGAATGAACTGACTATTTTGAAGCTTGCTAGGTATACAGAGTTTGCTATACGAAGATAAGGGAGGGAAGCAATGTTTGTATGCATGTACAGGTTAATGAAATAATCTAAATTGTGACATGGAAAGAAAGTAACCCTATATGATCATTCCAAAGGGTGCTATAGAGACTGTGTTGGTACATTATAGTGTTGAACAAGCCCCGGAGATCTGTGTTATATAGGATGTGCGGTTTTCTAAAGCTTACAGAACTAATAGTCCCCAGTTATCGTGCTGTAATTGAGCTATGTGCAGCACTAAGAATTCGAATGGTGCCTGAGTGTTCTGAACTCCATCTATTCCTTTGCGACATAGAAACTAGCAGCTATAATATATTAGGGCACTCGTACGAAGACAATACAGCTGTAGTCTCAGTGACATACACTTTCAACTTGCCAATAACTATATTGGACACTACGTGACGATGGGACACAGTCAGAGTCATAAGCAGTTGTACAAATATAAGTTATACATAGCACTGTGCAGCGAAAACAACCCTATTTACATATTGTAACAGTAGTCCTCATTGCATATATGGGAACCTTTACACCACTCTTTATAGTATAACAGGGAAATACAGTAATATAGCAGCTATCTCAATTAGCTCTTATTAAACCAGCTATATATTATGTGTAATGAATCTCGTTTAACAGATTTAATGACGTCCTATAGTATCTAGAGAGGCGATTAGTTAATGACTAAGAAAAGTGAAATAACAGGATCATCTAACTGTTTAAAACTGATTTTTTTTCTTTAAAACCAAATGAACTAGAGCTACTACAGGGACTTTTAAAACCTGGAAAAAAGGGAAAGATAGAGTCTCAGTCTTAGATCTGTTTCTGAGAGATGGGAAGTTGCTGGGAATTTTACCCTAGAATAGTTGTGTAAACTGGAGGAGGGTAAATAGAATGGATAAGGGAGTGAGGGTTTTCAATAGTAGGTATCTATAGAGAGGTAGGAATACTGATTATTATTCAGCCCAATGTTGCGTTGTGCATCGCTATGTCATGGTACTGAGTCCAAATAGGGTTTGGACTTAATGTGTCTCTATGCACAATATATACATCTATGGTTCTGATAATAAAACTGGTAAACATAACCAGACCGGCTCTAGATAAGAATAAAATATGTAGACTTAATCTATACTCTCCTAAAGATGACTTGTACTACCTTGTTGTCCTCCAACGCACCAAAGTGTACATATATGATGTGAACCTCATAATCTAAAAGAGATATACATGGGGCAGAGTTAGTGAACCCTAATATACAGTAATAACCATGATTGCAAAGGTGTATGGTGATATCAATATTATTTCCTGTGTTAGCTGGGTGATCTTTGGGAGTAACTGCGGCTTAATTCTAAACTCCTCTCACGAGTGAATGGGTGCGAGCATTATATATCCTGTATATCAGTAGAAAATTTTACAAAAGAACACAAACATAATAATAATAACAGTGATGAAACACACAGTGAACTTAGCTACATTGAGAAAATATGCTAAAGACACTAGCTGGAAGGTCTGGTCAGGTCATTTCAGGTTTAAGCTACAAGGTGTAATAACAGAGTGAGTTGTTAAAGTAAAAAACAGACAAATGGATACCTATTTAACAATAATATTAATGTAAAGACCCTTTCACCAATAAGAGTATTGATAAATATTTGCCAGACACTGGTATTAGTTTTAAAGAAATTTAGACCGTGTAGCATTCATTTGTAATATGTATGTCTTAAATTTAAACATTTTGCTATAGTTAGGGAGACTATGGAACAAAAATCCTGAGTGAAATAGGTGACCAACAAACAAACAAATAAACAGCCTAGATCAAAATAAGAGTCCCAGTCTAACTAGGGAGACTAATGCGTCCTCCGACATTACAGTCATCATAAATATCTCCCGGAGCCTATAAATGTCTGCTGGGGCCCTGTCTGCCTTAGACAAACATGGTGATAAAACATAAACTGTAATATAGATCAGTTGGTGTGCATATATCAATATTGCATTCAAAGATCAGAGTGTCTTGAGATAACTTGTATCACAAACCAAAGAAGCTTATCTCACATATCCCATAAGGCGATCCAAGCTGTTGAGAACTCCTATAAGAGCTGTCCTCTAGCCAATGCCAGTGACCGATGCGACACCAGTCCCTAAGAGCTGCACTGGAACAAAGGAACCACATAACCATGAAGAAGGGTTCCGCGTAGCCTCTCTATGCCATGAGGTTGGGTGATCGCAGACATCTGCCCATCTCGGAGGCGGTAGACCTAATTCCACTCCACAAACCAGCCCGTGTGATGTCGCTCCCGCACGATCTTCCAGGTGGGTGCTTAGTTCCGGATCTTCAAACGGCTTAGTCATCGGGACAGTAAACTCAGGACCCAGTTCTCTTAGGCTGTCTAGCAGTTTCTCGCGGCTTGGATTAAAATGCTGCCTGCGTATTTCTGTTAGAGCAGTAGCTGCTTTCAGGTGAACAGAGATTTCCGGATCACTTAGGAACCGCTTACAAATAGTGTTAGAGGGTCCTAGTTTGTCGCCGCCATCTTGCCTCTCATGTGGGGCAAAGAACTGTTCCCGAAGTTGCATGAGTAGAGAGTTCATTTCTGAGAAGTGGTCTTCCAAGATCCCACAGAAACGATCCTCAAACCTTTGTAGTGCGGCCTCCGGATCCATTTCTTGAGTGTTAAAAGAAGGGTTCTTCCAAAATGTTAGAAGGGATTATGCTAAAACTGTTCCGTCAGCTAGATCAGGCCCCAAACCCTGATTCGACTAATATAGCTTCATAGGCCACTGATTAAAGATTTGTTTGTTAGACGGTTAACAGACAAGATTGCCCTTGACTTCTGAGGAGTTTAAAAGTTTAGGTCACTTGAGAATTATATTTATGTTCATCTTGTTTTTTTTTTTTATTGAGTATTTTCAAACAATACAACAAATGGTA
Organism: Bombina bombina; assembly: GCF_027579735.1. Lineage (NCBI taxonomy): Eukaryota > Metazoa > Chordata > Amphibia > Anura > Bombinatoridae > Bombina > Bombina bombina. Next base: position 353,796,927 of record NC_069505.1, on the reverse strand, counting down.
ATAGTCACAAGTTGTACCCTTTTAAACATGGAAACAAGTAAAGAACGTGAACAAGTTATATTGAAATTAATAATTGAAAAAGTGACATGAACTTCTGAATCCTTCATTTTATAATAATAGTAGCTTATTAGTGTGACTATTGAGCTGACCACATATGGGTCATATGATCAGAGAAATAAAACATATATGGTAGTCTCTAGAAAGGTCCCACCGGAACCTAATGATGAATATACATGAGAGGGGGGGTAGTCAGCAGGCAAAAAGCCGCTCTGAAGAAAAGGGGAGGGGGGGGCAGAGCCAATTAGGACGAGCTTCTGGGAAAGCTTTAGGCCTCTAAACTGTTGTGTATATGTGTTGAGTAAGGGGAATTCCAAATAAAGTTATGCACAGAGGGGGATATTAGTATATATGGAATGCATGGGACTACTACATGAGCTCCTCTCCTGGGGAAGTGCCAGCTCTAGGCGATGTGGGAAAAAGGAGCATGAGTATGACCCGCGGGCAACAAGTACCGGCGGTAAAGGAAGGAGAGGGGCCCAACAGAGACAAGTGATTTATCCAAACAATAACTTCCGCGTAGGGAGTACAAATATTAAGAAGTATAACTATCGTAAGGCTTGCGGAGACTTCCCCACAGGTGGTTTTGCTAACTGATTCTAATGTGACAAAGAACTATGGGAAATAGGTACATGTCTCAGGGGACTTCAAACCAATAGGAGCACAAAACCACATTATCTACAACATAATTAGAGGCAACAGATTCGTATACATGCACATATTGGGCGGAAAAAAGGAGGGAATTCTGAGCTATGTCATAATAAGAAAATATTAAGTATTAAAACTTGGGAAACAGTCCGGAGGGAACTGGCAGTGTGTGCTGGTGTCCGTCTAGACTCAGGCTGGATGGCTGGGGCTCTGTGTCTGTGAGAGCTGTCATAAACATTGTAAGGATCATACGTAAATACTCAGCATAAACATATCACAGTTGAAGCATCTACACCCTTAGAGGAGTACAACTATTAAAACAAAAGTATGGTTTATACATATATACTATCCACTCCGTGCACTGTATAATTGAATAAGGTACAGCTTCCTAGTATATATCTGTATATTTACTGCAAAGTAAACATTATCTAATATAGTGCATCTCTAAACAGTGCCTCTGGCCTGTCAGTTGCAATAGGCTTCTCTGGATTATTAATTCTGTGAGTTACTAGTGGTGTATGAATGTCAGAGTATTAATTCTAGCGGCATTGAGAAATCTCCCCTAGCACTACAATGTCTTCAAGTAATAGCCGTGTGGCGCTAGGGGGTTAATTTAGCTAGGACAAAGTAGCTATGCATATAAATGGGTATAAACACATTTAACTAAATCTTTGTACTTATATAGAAATAGCTTCAAAACATATGTAAGCATATAAAGATAATAAGTAGTGTGAAACTAATGCTAAGTATAACAAACAAAACATGCGAGTATTAGTTAGTCTAATGGTGGGGTACTATGGCTGAACGGTAGTAATAAACATAATCCATCACTGATCAATCACATTGCTACAGTCACTAGTACTATATATCTACACGTGACAATGTATAAAGCTGAGAACTGGGCCAAATATGTAACCCATGAACTAATTTAAAGATAAAATTTTAAAACACTCATATGCAATTCTAAATAATGTCTCTGTGCAGCAATATGGGGTATCTTCTCAGCTATCAGGATTAACCCTCGACATAAGTCCAAGAGGCCGTTACCGCTGATGATATGGTAACTGTAAGGTTAGGCTAACTAGAACACATTTTGAATACAAAAACATTGGTTAAACACTACACAGTCTCATTAATCTGGTTACTCGCAGACTGGATATATATATATATATATATATATATATATATACCGAAAAATAACTTTTAGTAATGATTATGTATCAGGAGAGTGCTATAACAATTAACATTGTAGGTTATGAGTCTCAGTAGGGGAGAGGGAGAGAAATAAAAATAAGGTGACCGATCAGAATAGGCACAATGAACAGGCAACAGCCAGCAAACCAGCATGTCCAATATATATGACTAGGTATCAAGGATGATGGAGGGTACAATGGCTGTGTCATCTAGCCCACTCCCATCACTGGTAATCCAAAAGGTGCAGTCGCAAGAAGGCTCAGGTCCTGCAGGCTCAAAAGTGGCGATACCCCAGAGAGAAAGATAGAGGTGCTGCAGAACGAACTCAGAGCACATTGTAAAGAAAGATCCGCTCGGTTGTCGCTTCAAGCCAGCAGGCTGAACCCTAGGGACTGCTGAGGCTGCTTTCTCTGCAGATCCCAGAACGGCATTACCGGTTTCCTCCATGTGTTTTATTGGGGTATGTGGCAGTCGCAGAGTATTAACCATCTCTGTTAGCCAAAACCCGATCAGAGCCATCATACAAGTTCTCTGCTACCATGCTCAGATAAGTTTCCTGTGGAGGGGACTCCGTGTGAGACTGCAATGTTTTAGGATATGAGGTTGGTGTCGTAGGATTAAACTGGGAAGGCTCAGTGCTATTCATGTCAGCCGCCATTTTAGGTATTAAGCTGACCTCCACTCCAGACCGATCTCTGATCGTACACTGTAGAGCATAAAAACAGCGATCCATCCTCTCCTAAAATTTGGCTAGACAAGCAAGGGCCTGTTCACAGAAATCTGCCATGTTGAAATAAGTAGGAAAAGGGATCTGTATGAATTATAATATAGCTGTGAGACCGGCAGTCACCTCTGCCTCATGGTCAAACCATACGGAATAGTCCTCAGTCGTTGTTGTAGTAGACCGCTAAGGCTTCGTTAGTCTCTTCTCCTCTTTCTTTTTTTGTAAAAAAAAGGGTTGCTTTCCTTCTTTATGTATGCAGGTCATGAAATTACTTAGGAGGTATAAATTGTGTTCTCCATTAAGCTAAATGTTAATTATTTTTACTGGAGCTCATGAGATGTACGTCTTGTCTCCTCTGTATCTGGCTCCGCCCCCATTTATGTTCATCTTTAATTAGTTATAACATAGGAGCTCCATGGACATACGTCTGCTCTCCTTGCTAGTTAGCTCCGCCCCCAGGATACAATTTTTTAAACCTTGCAGAAGGATTAAAAGGAGTACCCGGCTTATTCCATTCCTTAGAAATCATATCAGAAATAGCATCAGGAATAGGAAAAACCGCTGGAGTAACACACAGGAGGTTTAAAAACAGAATTTAAATGTTTACTGGTTTTAATATCAAGAGGGCTAGCTTCCTCAATATCCAAAGTAATTAACACCTCTTTTAACAAAGAACGCATATACTCCATTTTAAATAAATAAGTAGATTTGTCAGTCTCAATATCTGAGGAAGGATCTTCTGAATCAGATAGATCCTCATCAGAGGTGGATAATTCATTATGTTGTTGGTCATTTGAAACTTCATCAACTTTATGAGAAGTTTTAAAAGACCTCTTACGCTTATTAGAAGGCGGAAATGCAGACAAAGCCTTCTGAATAGAATCAGTAACAAATTCTTTAAAATTCATAGGTATATCATGTACATTAGAAGTTGAAGGAACTGTAACCGGCAATGTACTATTACTAATGGACACACTATCTGCATGTAAAAGTTTATCATGGCAACTAATACAAATAACATTAGGAGATATAATCTCCACAATTTTAGAACAAATGCACTTAACTTTGGTAGAACCGATGTCAGGCAGCAATGTTCCAGCAGAAACTTCTGAGGCAGGATCAGATTGAGACATCTTGCAGAATGTAAAAGAAAAAACAACATATAAAGCAAAATTATCAATTTCCTTATATGACAGTTTCAGGAATGGGAAAAAATGCAAATAGCATAGCCCTCTGACATAGAAAAAGGCAAGAGGCAAACACCAATGGGGCAAATAAATAATGAAAAAAGTTTGGCACCAAGTATGACGCACAATGTAACTTAAAATTTTTTTGGGGCGCCAACCATGTTCGGAAATGACACACTCGCATCACTAACAACGCAACCCTGTGTCAAACTTCTGCGTCAAACTTCTGCGTCAATTACAACGCCGGAAATCACGAACTTGCGTCAACGGACGTGCCTTTCGCGCCAAAAAATTCTTGTGCCAAGAATAACGCAATAAAGTGTAGCATTTGGCGCACCCGCGAGCTTAAGTCGGCCCACAATTTGAAACAAAGTAGTCAATTGAAAAAAAGACTAAACCCCAGGTAAGAAAAAAATATTTCTCAATATTAACTTTCCCCAAATATGAAACTGACAATCTGTAAAAGGAAATACATGAACCTGACTCATGGCAAATATAAGTACAATACATATATTTAGAACTTTATATAAATGCATAAAGTGCCAAAACCATAGCTGAGGTGTCTTAAGTAATAAAAACATACTTACCCAAAGACATCCATCCACATATAGCAGATAGCCAAACCAGTACTGAAATAGTTATCAGTAGAGGTAATGGTATATGAGAGTATATCGTCGATCTGAAAAGGGAGGTAGGAGATGAAAAAGACCCCCGTTAGGAAAATCAATGCATACAATAGGTGATACTCTCCCCGTCCCTCTGACATTCGCTGTACTCTGAGAGGAATCGGGCTCCAAAATGCTGAGAAGCGCATGTCAACGTAGAAATCTTAGCACAAACTTACTTCACCACCTCCATAGGAGGCAAAGTTTGTAAAACTGATTTGTGGGTGTGGTGAGGGGTGTATTTATAGGCATTTTGAGGTTTGGGAAACTTTGCCCCTCCTGGTAGGATTGTATATCCCATACGTCACTAGCTCATGGACTCTTGCCAGTTACATGAAAGAAAGGTATAATCACTGTTTTGTTTATTATAAGGTGCACAATACTTTTATAGGCAGTGGTTACAGCATATTGGCCCCAATTTATCAAAGGTCTTGCAGACCTGATCCGACACTGCGGATCAGGTCCGCAAGACCTCGCTAAATGCGGAGAGCAATACGCTCTCCGCATTTAACATTGCACCAGCAGCTCACAAGAGCTGCTGGTGCAAAGCCACCCCCTGCTGACACGCGGCCAATCGGCCGCCACAGGGAGGTGTCAATCCGACGATTCCTGTCCGCCTGCTCAGAGCAGGTGGACAGGGTTATAGAGCAGCGGTCTTTAGACCGCTCCTTCATAAGTTGTGTTTCTGGCGAGTCTGAAGACTCGCCAGAAACACGGCCCTTCAAGCTCCGTACAGAGCTTGATAAATGGGCCTGATAGGGTTAAACAATGACGTACTCATAGCTACATCATCTTACACAGTATTGCTTAGAAACAAAAGAAGCTTATTAAATATAATTGGGTAAAAAGGAGTAATTCTCATACGTGGGGGAATGTTAGATATAAGTATAACTGGGCGCATCGCCCAGCACCAAGGAAAGCCATTGAACATCTTATAGAGATAACGGGCATCCAGGCGCATTGCCAGGGACATTCACAAGGCCATTCTTGATATACAAGTATTCCTAATATCAACACATTTCTCACAACATAATAAGCTGTTATAATAAACTATAATAAGCCATTCTTTACAAAATGGATGCCTAAAGACAAAATGGTGTCAGTAATGCTAAATATATTCTAACAAGCGTATTCATAGTTGAAGCATTGATAAATATACCCCATGAATGCTGCCTCTTATCCCAGTGCATTTTTTAAAAAAAATCACAGCTAGACAGCGCTAGTTCATGTGTGCCATACAGATAACATTGTGCTCACTTATGTGGAGTTAACAATGAGTCAGCACTGATTGGCTAAAATGCAGGTCTATCAAAATATTTGAAATAAGCGGGCAGTCTGCCGAGGCTTAGATACAAGGTAATCACAGAGGTAAAATTTGTTATATATATATATATATATACACACACACACACACACACACACACACATATCATTTTTATTTTTTTCTTCATATGGATACCATGTGTAAAAAATTTTACAGTGTAAATTTCTTCTTTTACTTTATATATCCACAAGATGAAACCTTGCAAATCCATATAGTGTCCATTTGTATGTGCTTTTGGTGTCGCTGATGGTTAGTATTAAAGCAAATGAACATTTACAAAACGTTATACTTTCAAATATGAAGCATACAGGGAGAATTGAAGCACTTTAAAGAAAGCTGTAGGACCAGGGGCGTATTTTAGCATAGGCAAACAAGGTGCTTACCTAGGGCAGCAGATTTTGGGGGGCAGTACTTTTTGAGTCTCACTACACACACACATATACACAATGCACTACACACACCATAACATACACACAAGTGCACTTGAACATGAACAATTACTTTAGAAATGCCATAAAATTTAAAAAATGAATGTTACATCCTCACCAAAAAAATATTATGGCCTAAAATCTGGGAGGCAGGAGAATTTTGAGTGCCTAGGGCAGCACAAAACCTGTTGTTCGCCACTGTGTAGGACCCTGAATAAAGTAATGAAGTTATATGACAATATAATAAGTTAGACCTCATCTAATGCTTAGTACGCTTCACAATAAATGTTGCACAATCTAAAATCCTGTTGCAGCATCTAACAAAAAGATAATTGCTGACATAATACTTTACTAATAGATTAAAATTGGATTATTTTTAAGATACATTATCTTTGATATTTGCTTTTTATTTATTTTGGCAGCCTGAGTCCGAAAGTGGATTTTCTTCTCATTCACTGGAGCTGCTTCCTTGCCTGCAGAACAAAGTTCCAGCACGTCATTTCAAACTTCTCCTAAACGTTACACCCTAAATAAGTTTAGTGCAGATTAAGAACTGCTGGAGCTCTTAGTTGCAGAAGAGGACTAAGATATTATCAGTATAACTGAAATTTGGTGGGATGATTCACATGACTGGACAGTTAACTTAAAGGGTTATACTTTATTTAGGATGGGCAGGAGTAATAAAAGTGGTGGAGGAATCTGCATGAAAAAACAAACCTTAAACCTACAATAAGGGAAGATATTTATGATGATACAGGGTATAACGTAGAGACCCTGTTGGTTGAAATAAGGAGTGGAGAGAAAATCCTAAAAAAATATTACTTCAAACATGCTACAAGCCGCCCCAACATTAGTGAAATGGAGGAAACTCAACTACTAATGCAAATAGGTAAGGCTGCTAATAAGAATGCTGTAATTATGGGAGATTTTAACTAACCGGACATAAACTGGGCCATGAAACTAGTAATTTAGTTAAGGGGGATAGATTTTTAAATGTTCTCAGGGATAACTTGTCACAATTAATAGAGGAGCCAACTAGGAATAAAGCTATATTGGATTTAGTGCGATCAAACAATACAGATATAGGGGTAGATTTATCAAATGTTGGACGGATATGATCCGCTGTAGCGGATCATGTCTGCCCGACATCGATAAATGCTGACAGCATTTATCATTGCACAAGCTTTTCTAGTAAGATGCTTGTGCATTGCCGCCCCTGCACATTCGCAGCCAATCGGCCACTAGCAGGGAGGCGTCAATCATCCCGATCGTATCCTTAACTTAAGTTTCAGACGGACATCGCAAAACACTGAATTAAACTATTAACCTCTAAACCTAACACCCCCCTAACTTTAAATTAAAAGTTACAATATAACTATCTTAAAATAAATAAAAACTTACCTGTGAAATAAAATAATAATAATAATAATATTAAACTATAAATTAACCTAACATAATTATTCTAATAAAATAAAATAAACTACCAATTAAAATTCCGAAATTACATTTTTTTAAAAACATAATACTACGGAAAAAAAAAATATTCTAAAATTACAAAAAAAAACCACAAAAATTGCGAAAAATAAAAAAATAAGCTTACAAAAATAATAAACGAAATTATCAAAAATAAAAACAATTACACCTAATCTAATTGCCCTATAAAAATAAAAAAGCCCCCCCTAAATAAAAACACCACCTAACCTACAATAAACTACCATTAGCCCTTAAAAAGTAAATTTATGCTTACCTGATAAATTAATTTCTTTTACGATATGACGAGTCCATGGATTTCATCCTTACTTGTGGGATATTAACCTCCTGCTAACAGGAAGTGGCAAAGAGCACCACAGTGGAGCTGTATATATAGCCCCTCCCTTCCCCTCCACCTCCAGTCATTCAACCGAAGGTTTAGGAGGAGAAAAGGAAAGGCTAAAAGGTGCAGAGGTGACTGAAGTTTACAAAAATAAAACTGTCTTAAAAAGAACTCGTCATATCGTAAAAGAAATTAATTAATCAGGTAAGCATAAATGTATTTTTCTTTTACAAAGATATGACGAGTCCACGGATTTCATCCTTACTTGTGGGATACCAATACCAAAGCAATAGGACACGGATGAAAGGGAGGGACAAGACAGGAACCTAAAGGGAAGGCACCACTGCTTGAAGAACCTTTCTCCCCAAAACAGCCTCAGAAGAAGCAAAAGTATCAAATTTGTAAAATTTGGAAAAAGTTGGAAGGGACGACCAAGTCGCAGCCTTACAAATCTCTTCAACAGAAGCATCGTTTTTAAAAGCCCAAGTGGAAGCCACCGCCCTAGTAGAATGAGCCATAATTCTTTCAGGAGGCTGCTGTCCAGCAGTCTCATATGCCAGGCGGATGATACTTCTCAGCCAAAAAGAAAGAGAGGTAGCCGTAGCTTTCTGACCCCTACACTTTCCAGAATAAACAATGAATAATGAAGATGATTGACGGAAATCCTTAGTTGCCTGTAAGTAAAACTTCAAGGCACGGACCACGTCCAGATTATGTAACAGACGCTCCTTCTTGGAAGAAGGATTAGGACACAAGTAGGGAACAACAATTTCCTGATTAATGTTCTTATTTGAAACAACCTTAGGAAGAAATCCAGGTTTGGTACGTAAAACCACCTTATCAGAATGAAATATAAGATAAGGCGAATCACATTGTAATGCTGAAAGCACCGAAACTCTTCGAGCAGAGGAAATAGCAACCAAAAACAGAACTTTCCAAGATAACAATTTATTATCTATGGAATGCATGGGTTCAAACGGAACACCTTGAAGAACTCTAAGAACTAAATTCAAACTCCAGGGAGGAGTAATAGGTCTAAATACAGGCATAATTCTAGTTAAAGCCTGACAAAAAGACTGAACATCCGGCATATTTGCCAAACGTTTGTGAAGCAAAATTGACAAGGCAGAAATCTGTCCCTTTAAAGACAGAATCCTAGGAATCCTAGTTTTACTCCATGAGTAACCCTTGGATTCACACCAATAAAGATATTTATGCCATATCTTATGATAGATTTTTCAAATAACAGGCTTTCTAGCCTGTATCAAAGTATCAATGACCGAATCAGAGAATCCTCGCTTAGAAAGAATCAAGTGTTCAATCTCCAAGCAGTCAGCTGCAGAGAAATTAGATTTGGATGTTGGAAAGGTCCTTGAATGAGAAGGTCCTGTCTCAAAGGAAGTTTCCACGGTGGCAGAGAGGACATGTCCACTAGATCCGCATACCAAGTCCTGCGTGGCCATGCAGGCGCTATCAGGTTTACTGAAGCTCTCTCCTGTTTGATTCGAGCAATCATGCGTGGAAGGAGAGGAAATGGTGGAAACACATAAGCTAGGCTGAACTTCCAAAGCACTGCCAGGGCATCTATCAGTTCGGCCTGTGGATCCCTTGACCTGGATCCGTATCTTGGGAGCTTGGCATTCTGTCGAGACGCCATTAGATCCAACTCTGGTCTGCCCCATCTGAGAATCAGTGAGGCAAATACCTCCGGATGGAGTTCCCACTCCCCAGGATGAAAAGTCTGACGACTTAGAAAATCCGCTTCCCAATTTTCTACTCCTGGGATGTAGATTGCCGACAGATAACAAGAGTGAGTCTCCGCGCATCGGATTATCTTGGATACTTCTATCATCGCTAAGGAACTCCTTATTCCCCCCTGATGATTGATATATGCCACAGTCGTGATGTTGTCCGACTGGAACCTGATGAATTTGGCCGAAGCCAACTGAGGCCACGCCTGAAGCACATTGAATATTGCTCTCAGTTCCAGAATATTGATTGGAAGTAGAGACTCCACCTGAGTCCAAACATCCTGAGTCTTCAGGGAATTCCAGACTGCACCCCAGCCCAGAAGGCTGGCATCCGTTGTCACTATCACCCATGAGGGTCTGCGGAAACAAGTCCCCTGGGACAGATGATCCGGCGACAACCACCAAAGAAGAGAGTCTCTGGTTTCTTGATCCAGATTTATCTGAGGAGATAAATTTGCATAATCCCCATTCCACTGTCTGAGCATGCACAGCTGCAGTGGTCTGAGATGAAAGCGGGCAAACGGAATTATATCCATTGCCGCTACCATTAATCCAATGACTTCCATGCACTGACCCACTGATGGCCGATGAATGGACTGAAGTGCTCAGCAAGTATTCAGAATCTTTGTCTTTCTGACCTCTGTCAGAAATATTTTAATGTCTACCGAGTCTATAAGAGTCCCCAAGAAGGGAACCCTTGTCCATGGAACTAATGAACTCTTTTCTATGTTCACTTTCCAACCGTGAGATCTCAGGAAAGACAATACTATGTCCGTATGAGATTTTGTTAATTGATAATTCGACGCCTGAATCAGAATATCGTCCAGATAAGGTGCTACTGCTATGCCCCGCGGTCTGAGAACCGCTAAAAGAGACCCTAGAACCTTTTTGAAAATTCTGGGTACCGTGGCAAGACCGAAAGGAAGAGCCACGAACTGATAATGTTTGTCCAGGAAGGCAAACCTTAAGAACCATTGATGATCCTTGTGAATAGGGATATGAAGGTATGCATCCTTCAAGTCCACGGTAGTCATATATTGATCCTCCTGAATCATTGGTAAGATTGTTTGTATAGTCTCCATTTTGAATGATGGGACTCTGAGAAATGTGTTTAGACACTTGAGATCTAAAATGGGTCTGAAAGTTCCTTCTTTTTTGGGAACTACAAAAAGATTGGAGTAAAACTCCTGTCCCTGTTCCAGCTTTGGAACAGGACAAATTACTCCCATGGTATAGAGGTCTTTTACACAGCTTAAGAACGCCTCTCTTTTTATCTGGTCTTCAGATAATCGTGAAAGATGAAATCTCCCCCTTGGGAGAAAATCCTTGAATTCTAGTTGATACCCGTGGGTCACTATTTCCAGTGCCCAGGAGTCCTGAACATCTCTTGCCCAAGCAAAGAGAGAAAGTCTGCCCCCTACCAGATCTGGTCCCGGATCGGGGGCCACCCCTTCATGCTGTCTTGGAAACAGCAGCAGGCTTCTTGGATTGTTTACCTTTATTCCAAGTCTGGTTGGGTCCTTCCTGCTTTGTGGAGGAAGAAGAAGCAGAGGGTCCTCCTTTATAGTTTTGAAAGGAACGAAAATTATTCTGTTTACCCCTCATTTTAACAGATCTACCCTGAGGTAGGGCATGGCCTTTACCTCAAGTAATGTCAGAAATTATCTCCTTCAATTCAGGCCCGGAAAGGGTCTTACCCTTTAAAGGAATAGCCAAAAGCTTAGATTTTGATGACACATCAGCAGACCAAGATTTGAGCCATAACGCTCTACGCGCCAGAATGGCAAAACCTGCATTTTTTGCTGCTAATTTAGCAATTTGAAAAGCAGCATCAGTAATAAAAGAATTAGCTAGCTTGAGAGCCTTAATTCTACCCAGAATATCATCTAATGGAGTCTCAACCTTTAGAGACTCTTCTAGAGCCTCAAACCAAAAAGCTGCTGTAGTAGTTACTGGAGCAATGCAAGCCGTAGGTTGTAAAAGGAAACCTTGATGAATAAATAATTTCTTTAGAAGACCCTCTAACTTTTTATCCATAGGGTCTTTGAAAGCACAACTATCCTCAATAGGTATAGTTGTACGCTTAGCCAAAGTAGATATAGCTCCCTCCACCTTAGGGACCATTTGCCACAAGTCCAGAATGGTGTCTGATATGTGAAACATTTTCTTAAAAGTAGGTGGAGAGAACGGTATACCTGGTCTATCCCATTCCTTTTTAACAATTTCCGAAATTCTTTTAGGAACCGGAAAAACATCAGTGTAAGTAGGTACCTCTAGATATTTGTCCATCTTACACAATTTCTCTGGTGGTATTATAATAGGATCACAATCATCCAGAGTCGCTAAAACCTCCCTAAGTAACAGGCAGAGGTGTTCAAGCTTAAATTTAAAAGACATAACGTCCAAATCTGTCTGAGGTAACATATTTCCTTGGTCTGAAAGTTCACCCTCAGACAGCAATTCCCTAACCCCCAACTCAGAGCACTGTGAGGGTACATCGAAAATAGCTAATAAAACATCAGAGGATTCAGTATTTACATTAATACCCTGTAACACTGGTAATTTGGATAATACCTCTGTGAGAGTAGTTGACATAACTGCAGCCATTTCCTGCAGAGTGAAAGCATTAGACGCACTAGAAGTACTAGAAGTACTTGGCGTTGCTTGTGTTGGTGTTAAAGGTTGTGACACTTGGGGAGAATTGGATGGCCCATCCTGATTCTCTTCATACTGAGAATCATCCTTAGGCACACTTTCTTTACTTAAAATAAGCTTCTTACATTGTAAGGCCCTTTCAGTACAAGAGGTACACAACGTAAGTGGGGGTTCCACAATGGCTTCTAAACACATAGAACAATTAGAATCCTCAATGTCAGACATGTTGAACAGACTAACAATAATCTTAAAAGTTGTTAAACACTTTCAACAATTTTTTCAAAAAATGTACTGCACCTTTAAAAAATAAAAAGTGTACAATTTTTCCAAAACTGCTTATAAAAGCTAAATAACGAAATATGTTTAGAAAAACATGTTTAATGTGCCCAAAAAAATATTGCACCTAAGAGCAATAGGCAAAATTAACCTTTACAGGACATTTATAGTAGAAAAAACAATTTGTTTGACAAAATGAGCCCTGCACCTCGCCACAGCTCTGCTGTGGCGCCTACCTGCCCTTAAAGTACTGGAAAAACGACTCTACCCCAAACCAGTCATCAGAGCATAAGTTTAGGCCTAACAGGAGCTCATGCCTGTTGCCTTCTGAGTCAAAGTATACTGTGCGTCGGAACGCATGAAAAATAGGCACGCCCATCAAGGACGATCGACAAACTAATCCGTAACACCGCATAGGAAGCGGTGAGGAAAAAAACACCATGTGGACCCACAAGAAACAGCCTTGTAATGCTGCAGCCCTTCTCATAAAACACAATAAAGATAACGAGCTGCCTCTCTCAGTCCAGCCCTTACAAACACCCAATATGTCAAATGAAAAATGTTTAGTAAAGGATTTAAAGTAACACCCCTTTTTTTAAAACCAGGTCTACTTTAACCCCCTTTTTAAGCAAAGAATAACGTCAGCCATTCTGATATAACAGATCTCCTCAGAAAAAAGACTGCACATACCTCAATGCTTAAAGCATGCAGCTGTTCTCCACTCTGAAGATTTCCCTTACACTACCTTCAGCACCAACGTGGATCTTAGTTACGTCTGCTAAGATCATCAACCTCAGGGCAGAAAACTTCTTCCATATCCCCCTGAGGAAAATAGTACACACCGGTACCATTTAAAAAATAAAAAACTTCTTTATTGAAGAAAATAAAACTAACACCTCACTTTACCTCTTCCTAGTATAACACAGGCAAAGAGAATGACTGGAGGTGGAGGGGTTATATATATATATATACAGCTCTGCTGTGGTGCTCTTTGCCACTTCCTGTTAGCAGGAGGTTAATATCCCACAAGTAAGGATGAAATCCGTGGACTCGTCAAATCTTTGTAAAAGAAAGGGCCTTTTATAGGGCATTGCCATAAGTTAAACAAAGTCCTCCCAACAGTAAAAACCCCCACAGAACCATCCCCCCAACATAAAAAACTATAAAAAAAAAGTCTAAATAAAACCTAAGCTACCCATTGCCCCTAAAGGGACATTTGTATGGGCAGTGCCCTTAAAAGAGCATTCAGCTCTTTTACAGTGCCCATCTCTAATCTAAAAAAAACACCCAAAAAACAACTAACACTAACCCCATAAAACCTACTCATGGTTCCTGAAGTCCGGAAATCCATCTCCATCCAGGCGGCGATATCTTCATCCATGACGGGGGCGTCTTCTATCTTCATCCCGTTGAAGCTAGCCAGGACCAGCGATTACAACCTGCGTAGAGCGTCCTCTTCATACGATCACCGCCGTACATTAAAGTTGAAAAGCAAGGTACCCGTTTAAAAATAGCATACCTTGCATTCCTATTGGCTGATTTGATTCTTTAAATTCAAATCAGCCAATAGGATGAGAGCTACTGAAATCCTATTGGCTGATTTGAACAGCCAATAGGATGAGAGCTACTAAAATCCTATTGGCTGAAATGAACAGCAGGCAATTAGCATCAGCAGTGCTGAGCTAATGAACTGTGATGTCATGAGATTTCATAGTAACATAAAAGATGAGGTTGAAAAAAGACCGAAGTCCATCGAGTTCAACCTATAAAAATCTAATATACTTATAAAAAAGCTCCAGTTGAGCTTAAATTAATCCCAATAAAAGGTGACCCATTTAATACAAGCAATCATATCCATGATTCTGTTTCTAGACAGAAATGTATCCAAACCATTTTTAAATGTATCTAAGGTATTGGCATTCACTACCTCCTTTGGTAATGAGTTCCAAAAATTTTATTGCTCTTACAGTGAAAAAAAAGATTAAATCTCCTTTCCTCCAGCCTTAAATTGTGACCTCTTGTTACAAACAATTTTCTTGGAATAAATAGAGCTTCTGCCATCTCTGTATATGGGCCTTGAATATATTTATATAAAGTAATCATGTCACCTCTCAAGCCCCTTTTTTCTAGAGAAAACAGACACAGTTTGGCTAACCTCTCCTCATAGCTTAAATTCTACATTCCCTTTATTTGCTTTGTGGCCCTTCTCTGAACTTTTTCTAGGTCTGCAATGTCTTTTTTTGAGATTGGTTCCCAGAACTGCACTCTATACTCAAGGTGAGGTCTTACCAGGGATTTATATAGTGACAGAATTATGCTTTCCTCCCTTGCATCAATGCCTCTTTTAATACATGTTAGTATCTTATTAGCCTTAGAAGTCGTTGACCTGCATTGTGCACCCATCTTTAGCTTGTTATCTATTACTACTCCCTTTCCTCCTCTGTTTGGCTAAGTCTTGTCCCATTTAAAAAAATACATTGCCTGGTTATTTTTTCTTCCAAAGTGTAAAACCTTGCATTTTCCTGTTTTAAATCTAATTTTTCATTTACCTGCCAATACGTTTTGCAGATCCCCTTGTAAAGAAAGTTCATCCTGCTCTGACCTAATGACCTTACTTAAGTTTGTATCATGCAAAAATAGAGATATTATTCGTATGACACAATATTATTGGGAACATCACCTTAGGAAACCATTCCGGAGCGTTGAGGCCTAAGGCAGTTTCCTCAGTAAAAGGATCTAAACACCTCCCCCTCCCGGTATCTAGTAGGCTAGGTAATCTTTGCAAATAAAGAGAATTGCTCATAACATATCTCCCTACATCAGATATTCTACTACCTTTAGTGACAAGGGACATACCACATCTGCTTTAAACTCACGCATTGTTTTTTTCAATATGGCGCTAGACTCTAAACTGATTCTGAGGGAAGTCAAAGCCATGCTGGATGCCCAATTCAATAAGCTTCACACAGTACTTGAGGAGGAATATATCTCCCTAAAAGGCATATGTGCTAGTGTATACCCAACCCCAGCACCTCCTGTAAACCTAACTAGTAAGTTCTCACAGACTTAGCCATTCTGAGTGTGGTGCCCGGCGAGTTGAGGGGGCACCCAGCTGGCTTGGGGAGGAGGGCTGCATCGCTGACTGGCACTGAGCATGAAGAGAATTTTACGAGAGTAGCGGTGCTGTGGATTATATAGCAGATTAGGAGTGACAGACTAGATCCACGGAGATCTATGTTGCCCACTATCACTAAGATGCCTGCTCTCAGCACTTGCAATCCGAGGTCTATGACTGCACATATTCAACCCTTCTTCACCCTCACTGAGGAACCAATTAATACCTGCTGGCCTGTATCGGGGAGACAGACCCTCTCGTGGAATTCCTACATCCTTTCATGAGGCTTACCAATGTGGGCTATGTACCTTACAGAAGCAGATTCCAGTCAACCCCACAGTATAAAACCAGTGTAGGCTAAGTTCCTCTTCCCATTTGATGTCACATGACATGCTATTTTTCTTGCAATCCAGATGACGACCTACAAGCCTGCTTAGCGATGCAACAGCCATAACTTTATGGGGTGTTACTATGATAAGGTACTCTGGCTTCATGCACCCACATTTTGTTTATCTGTTTAAGTCCTCTCCATTGCGATCTACAATGAACTTTTCCTCATCCGAGTAAATATTAACAGACTATAACTTTACCACACTGGCCGGACAGATGTCTTGTCATCTAAAAGTATATTATAGTGGTACTGGATATTAAAGCCAACGCTGTACTCACATATAATATGTCTCATATACTCCTACATACTATCCTGTCAGTTATCACCCTGCTTTGCCAGATTAGTGAGACTAATGTTTTACTACTATTATGCCAACAATGCTATGTACCGCTTTAATAGGTTCATATCTAATTGTTCCTAATTTGTGTATTTCAATAGTAACACCTGGCAGGTGCTGTACGTGCACATATATGGTAGAGTATTCTTGAGATAAGCTAGATTATATGTCTCATCATTGTACTGTACTGTGAGGTAACGGAACTACCAGTGTTTTTATTCTATGTCTCCATAGTGTGTTTAATGCCTATACCTAACTGACATATCCAGTCATTCGACCGAAAACAAGCAGAGAAAGGAGAAACCATAGGGTGCAGTGGTGACTGTAGTTTAAAATTAAAAAATACCTGCCTTAAAATGACAGGGCGGGCCGTGGACTGGATACACCACAAGAGAAATAAATTTATCAGGTAAGCATAAATTATGTTTTCTCTTGTAAGGTGTATCCAGTCCACGGATCATCCATTACTTGTGGGATACCAATACCAAAGCTAAAGTACACAGATGAAGGGAGGGACAAGGCAGGTACTTAAACGGAAGGTACCACGGCCTGTAAAACCTTTCTCCCAAAAATAGCCTCCGAAGAAGCAAAAGTTTGAGCTTCTCTCAGCTCAAGATTTTGAATGTGTGGAAAGGTGATAACTAAGCGCCAACTATATAATGCAACAGACCTCCAGCTCTAATAAATTGGCACCTAGTTGCCAAGGGTGGATTCAATTTTAAGATTGGATATCAGAGCGCCAAACAACGTAGGCAGGGTCTATGGGCAGATAGTCAAATACCAAAGGTAACAATAGGTTGAAATAATATGATTTAATACATAAGATAAAAAAGTTGGTACATTTAAAATTATACAACAATTGGTCATGGATCCATGTTACACTTTAAAATATATATTGAAACACTAGGAACAATTTAAAAATGCTTGTAGAACAATAAATACCAAAAAAATCTAACAAATAATGTCTATCGCATAAACTTAAATTCTAATATGTGACTGCTAGAAGCGCTTATGCACACTATTTATAAAAACAATGGGTTACAATGCACAGGTGGATAGATTCCAGGTTGCTTGAAACCAGTGGGTGTGAAATGTAAGTGGCTCCGAATTGGGGTTTTGCCTATGTGTTTATCCAAAATTGTGTAAATCCTAACTAGTGGACAAAAAATGTTACAGGAATGTCTAGATCCTGAATTCAAAATATAAGACCTGAGGTTGTGCCTATGTGTTTATCCAAAAAGGGTGTAACAAGTGAAAAAATGTGAGAAAAATATTGCAAGGGTGTGTGAACATTATTTTCAAAATAAACAATGAATTCAAAATAAAACGATATACAAGTGAATTTTGGACAAATCAACTAATGCAAACATAAAGCATAAATAGAACCAAAAACAAACAAAAAACAACAGCACAACTTTAACATGTGTTCAAATGTGTTTCTGCTTGCAAACTGTGATGTGAACAAATATCTATTATAAACACTGAATAGTGGCAAAACTTTGTGATTGGATTGAAATTGAACACAGGCTCTAAATTGATACCCTAAAATACAAATCTAAAGGGCTCAGAGTTGCTGAGCTAGATATAAGGGACTTGCTCAAAGAGCCTCAAGATGTTAATTAAAAGAGACCATATAATAACATTGGGTTAAAAAACAGATGATATAACATAAAATGCTTAAAAGTCCAAATAAATATTCAAATTGGATAATAAGAATCTTGCTATAGTCTATCTCAATATGGATCCCAACTGCTGATTATGTAGAAATCTTCTTGGGCGGTAGTTAACAAATAATTCCAACTTGCAATGTTGTCCCTTACTTGCCAAAAAAGGAAAGGCAAACAATAGTGCAGATGGCTTCTTAATGTGATCACAATTAAAATACTCCTTACCAGTCAACCGGTTTCGGTCTCCACTGACCTTTCTCAAGACAAGTCTTGAGAAAGGTCAGTGGAGACCGAAATTGTTGTATAATTTTAAATGTACCAACTTTTTTATCTTATGTATTAAATCATATTATTTCAACCTATTGTTACCTTTGGTATTTGACTATCTGCCCATAGACCCTGCCTACGTTGTTTGGCGCTCTGATATCCAATCTTAAAATTCAGCTCAAGATTTTGCCAGCTACTTCAATAACAAAATAGACTTCATCAGAATTGAAATCAGCTCTCAACATGCTGCCGGTCTCAAACCCCCTCAAAACCAGTTATACATGGGTTTATATTTGTGGCCTTATTCTATTGTTCTCCTTATACTGTTTTCTTTATCATCAAATATTGAAGTCCACAAATGTCTTCATATTTATTTGTGGCTTTATCCTTTTGTTCCCCTTACATTGTTTCATATTTTACCATATGCTGATGTTCAAAAGTGGCAATGTTATACATATCAATGGTCCATGAGTGACCATCTATACCATCAGATTTCCTCCTACATAGTGTTCAAACTTATCAGGGTCCATGACTGTCCCCTTTTGTTATTGGAGGAACTTATATTTGTTAAAAAGAGGTTCTAACACCAATATGTACTATAAAACATTAATGCTGTTCTGTATTTTTATTATTATTAAGATACTTATAATATTATAATCAGCGATATATCACTTGTTATATTTGTTGTACATGAATATATTCATGTACTTGCTAACAACCTTAATAATAAAATAAAAAATAGAGATGTTGCTATTTAATCCTTGCTCCAAGTCATTAATAAAAAATATTAAAAAGAACAGGGTATGATTAATTTACTACTACTCGTTGCTCCCTCTCTTTTTTCCAGTTATTTATCCATGAGCTAACATTTTCAGCTATTCCCAGTCCCTTAATTTTGTGCATTAATCTCTCATGTGGCACTATATCAAACGCCTTTGCAAAATCTAAGTATATCACATCAACTGATTCCCCTTTATCTATATTTTTACTTACTTCCTTGTATGTAGATACAAATTAGATTAGTTTTACATGATCTATTTCTCTTAAAACCACGCTGATTTGAACTCATAATCTCGTTTATACAAATATGCTCGTCAATATAATCCCTTATAATCCATTCAAACATGGCAAGTTGTTCTGGTGTCCTATGGTTTAACCATACACTGGAAAAACATAATTTATGTAAGAACTTACCTGATAAATTCATTTCTTTCATATTAGCAAGAGTCCATGAGCTAGTGACGTATGGGATATACATTCCTACCAGGAGGGGCAAAGTTTCCCAAACCTCAAAATGCCTATAAATACACCCCTCACCACACCCACAATTCAGTTTAACGAATAGCCAAGAAGTGGGGTGATAAAAAAGTGCGAAAGCATATAGAATAAGGAATTGGAATAATTGTGCTTTATACAAAAATCATAACCACCACAAAAAAGGGTGGGCCTCATGGACTCTTGCTAATATGAAAGAAATGAATTTATCAGGTAAGTTCTTACATAAATTATGTTTTCTTTCAT
This sequence comes from Bombina bombina, assembly GCF_027579735.1. Taxonomy (NCBI): domain Eukaryota; kingdom Metazoa; phylum Chordata; class Amphibia; order Anura; family Bombinatoridae; genus Bombina; species Bombina bombina. Next base: position 353,776,907 of record NC_069505.1, on the reverse strand, counting down.
GTAATTAGCAAGAGTCCATGAGCTAGTGACGTATGGGATAATGATTACCCAAGATGTGGATCTTTCCACGCAAGAGTCACTAGAGAGGGAGGGATAAAATAAAGACAGCCAATTCCTGCTGAAAATAATCCACACCCAAAATAAAGTTTAATGAAAAACATAAGCAGAAGATTCAAACTGAAACCGCTGCCTGAAGTACTTTTCTACCAAAAACTGCTTCAGAAGAAGAAAATACATCAAAATGGTAGAATTTAGTAAAAGTATGCAAAGAGGACCAAGTTGCTGCTTTGCAAATCTGATCAATCGAAGCTTCATTCCTAAACGCCCAGGAAGTAGAAACTGACCTAGTAGAATGAGCTGTAATCCTTTGAGGCGGAGTTTTACCCGACTCAACATAGGCAAGATGAATTAAAGATTTCAACCAAGATGCCAAAGAAATGGCAGAAGCTTTCTGGCCTTTTCTAGAACCGGAAAAGATAACAAATAAACTAGAAGTCTTTCGGAAAGACTTAGTAGCTTCAACATAATATTTCAAAGCTCTAACAACATCCAAAGAATGTAACGATTTCTCCTTAGAATTCTTAGGATTAGGACATAATGAAGGAACCACAATTTCTCTACTAATGTTGTTGGAATTCACAACTTTAGGTAAAAATTCAAAAGAAGTTCGCAACACTGCCTTATCCTGATGAAAAATCAGAAAAGGAGACTCACAAGAAAGAGCAGATAATTCAGAAACTCTTCTGGCAGAAGAGATTGCCAAAAGGAACAAAACTTTCCAAGAAAGTAATTTAATGTCCAATGAATGCATAGGTTCAAACGGAGGAGCTTGAAGAGCCCCTAGAACCAAATTCAAACTCCAAGGAGGAGAAATTGACTTAATGACAGGTTTTATACGAACCAAAGCTTGTACAAAACAATGAATATCAGGAAGATTAGCAATCTTTCTGTGAAAAAGAACAGAAAGAGCAGAGATTTGTCCTTTCAAGGAACTTGCGGACAAACCTTTATCTAAACCATCCTGAAGAAACTGTAAAATTCTTGGAATTCTAAAAGAATGCCAAGAAAAATGATGAGAAAGACACCAAGAAATATAAGTCTTCCAGACTCTATAATATATCTCTCTGGATACAGATTTACGAGCCTGTAACATAGTATTAATCACAGAGTCTGAGAAACCTCTTTGACTAAGAATCAAGCGTTCAATCTCCATACCTTTAAATTTAAGGATTTGAGATCCTGATGGAAAAAAGGACCTTGCGACAGAAGGTCTGGTCGTAGCGGAAGAGTCCACGGATGGCAAGAGGCCATCCGGACAAGATCCGCATACCAAAACCTGTGAGGCCATGCCAGAGCTACCAGCAGAACAAACGAGCATTCCTTCAGAATCTTGGAGATTACTCTTGGAAGAAGAACTAGAGGCGGAAAGATATAGGCAGGATGATACTTCCAAGGAAGTGACAATGCATCCACTACTTCCGCTTGAGGATCCCTGGATCTGGACAGATACCTGGGAAGTTTCTTGTTTAGATGAGAGGCCATCAGATCTATTTCTGGAAGTCCCCACATTTGAACAATCTGAAGAAATACCTCTGGGTGAAGAGACCATTCGCCCGGATGTAACGTTTGGCGACTGAGATAATCCGCTTCCCAATTGTCTATACCTGGGATATGAACCGCAGAGATTAGACAGGAGCTGGATTCCGCCCAAACCAGAATTCGAGATACTTCTTTCATAGCCAGAGGACTGTGAGTCCCTCCTTGATGATTGATGTATGCCACAGTTGTGACATTGTCTGTCTGAAAACAAATGAACGATTCTCTCTTCAGAAGAGGCCAAGACTGAAGAGCTCTGAAAATTGCACGGAGTTCCAAAATATTGATCGGTAATCTCACCTCCTGAGATTCCCAAACTCCTTGTGCCGTCAGAGATCCCCATACAGCTCCCCAACCTGTGAGACTTGCATCTGTTGAAATTACAGTCCAGGTCGGAAGCACAAAAGAAGCCCCCTGAATTAAACGATGGTGATCTGTCAACCACGTTAGAGAGTGTCGTACAATCGGTTTTAAAGATATTAATTGAGATATCTTTGTGTAATCCCTGCACCATTGATTCAGCATACAGAGCTGAAGAGGTCGCATGTGAAAACGAGCAAAGGGGATCGCGTCCGATGCAGCAGTCATAAGACCTAGAATTTCCATGCATAAGGCTACCGAAGGGAATGATTGTGACTGAAGGTTTCGACAAGCTGAAATCAATTTTAGACGTCTCTTGTCTGTTAAAGACAGAGTCATGGACACTGAATCTATCTGGAAACCCAGAAAAGTTACCCTTGTCTGAGGAATCAATGAACTTTTTGGTAAATTGATCCTCCAACCATGATCTTGAAGAAACAACACAAGTCGATTCGTATGAGATTCTGCTAAATGTAAAGACTGAGCAAGTACCAAGATATCGTCCAAATAAGGAAATACCACAATACCCTGTTCTCTGATTACAGACAGAAGGGCACCGAGAACTTTTGTAAAAATTCTTGGAGCTGTAGCTAGGCCAAACGGCAGAGCCACAAACTGATAATGCTTGTCCAGAAAAGAGAATCTCAGGAACTGATAATGATCTGGATGAATCGGAATATGCAGATAAGCATCCTGTAAATCTATTGTGGACATATAATGCCCTTGCTGAACAAAAGGCAAGATAGTCCTTACAGTTACCATTTTGAACGTTGGTATCCTTACATAACGATTCAATATTTTTAGATCCAGAACTGGTCTGAAGGAATTCTCCTTCTTTGGTACAATGAAGAGATTTGAATAAAACCCCATCCCCTGTTCCAAAACTGGAACTGGCATAATTACTCCAGCCAACTCTAGATCTGAAACACAATTCAGAAATGCTTGAGCTTTCACTGGATTTACTGGGACACGGGAAAGAAAAAATCTCTTTGCAGGAGGTCTCATCTTGAAACCAATTCTGTACCCTTCTGAAACAATGTTCTGAATCCAAAGATTGTGAACAGAATTGATCCAAATTTCTTTGAAAAAAACGTAACCTGCCCCCTACCAGCTGAGCTGGAATGAGGGCCGCACCTTCATGTGGACTTAGAAGCAGGCTTTGCCTTTCTAGAAGGCTTGGATTTATTCCAGACTGGAGATGGTTTCCAAACTGAAACTGCTCCTGAGGATGAAGGATCAGGCTTTTGTTCTTTGTTGAAACGAAAGGAACGAAAACGATTATTAGCCCTGTTTTTACCCTTAGATTTTTTATCCTGAGGTAAAAAAGTTCCTTTCCCACCAGTAACAGTTGAGATAATGGAATCCAACTGAGAACCAAATAATTTGTTACCCTGGAAAGAAATGGAAAGTAGAGTTGATTTAGAAGCCATATCAGCATTCCAAGTTTTAAGCCATAAAGCTCTTCTAGCTAAAATAGCTAGAGACATAAACCTGACATCAACTCTGATAATATCAAAAATGGCATCACAGATAAAATTATTAGCATGCTGAAGAAGAATAATAATATTATGAGAATCATGATCTGTTACTTGTTGCGCTAAAGTCTCCAACCAAAAAGTTGAAGCTGCAGCAACATCAGCCAAAGATATAGCAGGTCTAAGAAGATTACCTGAACACAGATAAGCTTTTTCTTAGAAAGGATTCAATTTTCCTATCTAAAGGATCTTTAAACGAAGTACCATCTGACGTAGGAATAGTAGTACGTTTAGCAAGGGTAGAAATAGCCCCATCAACTTTAGGGATTTTGTCCCAAAATTCTAATCTGTCAGACGGCACAGGATATAATTGCTTAAAACGTTTAGAAGGAGTAAATGAATTACCCAATTTATCCCATTCTCTGGAAATTACTTCAGAAATAGCATTAGGAACAGGAAAAACTTCTGGAATAACCACAGGAGATTTAAACACCTTATCTAAACGTTTAGAATTAGTATCAAGAGGACCAGAATCCTCTATTTCTAAAGCAATTAGTACTTCTTTAAGTAAAGAACGAATAAATTCCATTTTAAATAAATATGAAGATTTATCAGCATCAATCTCTGAGACAGAATCCTCTGAACCAGAAGAGTCATCAGAATCAGAATGATGATGTTCATTTAAAAATTCATCTGTAGAGAGAGAAGTTTTAAAAGATTTTTTATGTTTACTAGAAGGAGAAATAACAGACATAGCCTTCTTGATGGATTCAGAAAAAATCTCTTATGTTATCAGGAACATTCTGCACCTTAGATGTTGAGGGAACTGCAACAGGCAATGGTACATTACTAAAGGAAATATTATCTGCTTTAACAAGTTTGTCATGACAATTAATACAAACAACAGCCGGAGGAATAGCTACCAAAAGTTTACAGCAGATACACTTAGCTTTGGTAGTTCCAGCACTAGACAGCGATTTTCCTGAAGTATCTTCTGACTCAGATGCAACGTGAGACATCTTGCAATATGTAAGAGAAAAAACAACATATAAAGCATAATTGATCAAATTCCTTAAATGACAGTTTCAGGAATGGGAAAAAATGCCAATAAACAAGCTTCTAGTAACCAGAAGCAAAGAAAAAATCAGACTGAAATAATGTGGAGACAAAAGCGACGCCCATATTTTTTGGCGCCAAATAATACGCCCACATTGTTTGGCGCCTAAATGCTTTTTGGCGCAAAAAATGACGCCACATCCGGAACGCCGACATTTTTGGCGCAAAAGGACGTCAAAAAATGACGCAACTTCCGGCGACACGTATGACGCCGGAAACAGAAAAGATTTTTTGTGCCAAAAAAGTCAGCGCCAAGAATGACGCAATAAAATGAAGCATTTTCAGCCCCCGCGAGCCTAACAGCCCACAGGGAAAAAAAAAAAAAAAAAAAGTCACATTTTTAAGGTAAGAAAAAAATGATTGATTCAAACGCATTATCCCAAATATGAAACTGACTGTCTGAAAATAAGGAATGTTGAACATTCTGAGTCAAGGCAAATAAATGTTTGAATACATATATTTAGAACTTTATAAATAAAGTGCCCAACCATAGCTTAGAGTGTCACAGACAATAAGATTTACTTACCCCAGGACACTCATCTACACGTTTGTAGAAAGCCAAACCAGTACTGAAACGAAAATCAGCAGAGGTAATGGTATATAAATAAGAGTATATCGTCGATCTGAAAAGGGAGGTAAGAGATGAATCTCTATGACCGATAACAGAGAACCTATGAAATAGACCCCGTAGAAGGAGATCACTGCATTCAAATAGGCAATACTCTCTTCACATCCCTCTGACATTCACTGCACGCTGAGAGGAAAACCGGGCTCCAACTTGCTGCGGAGCGCATATCAACGTAGAATCTAGCACAAACTTACTTCACCACCTCCATAGGAGGCAAAGTTTGTAAAACTGAATTGTGGGTGTGGTGAGGGGTGTATTTATAGGCATTTTGAGGTTTGGGAAACTTTGCCCCTCCTGGTAGGAATGTATATCCCATACGTCACTAGCTCATGGACTCTTGCTAATTACATGAAAGAAAAGACCAAGGGTCGTTCCAGGATTTAAGGTCCTGACAAGGAAGGCATTGATCTTGCACATTCATTAGCCAAGCAAGGAGCCATAACTGAAGAACTCCTTAAAATTGACATGGGTGCAATTCAGGTAGAAGCAATTACCAGAAACCAGGCTAAACAATAAAGTTAGCATAGCTTGGTACAATGGAGTCAGGATTCTCCTAGTGAGGACCTGATCACTAGTCAAAAGGAAGACCCCATTAAAGGTATCTTCTATAAACACATAGAAGATCCTGAAAACCCCCCGATCTGAAAAGAGGGCTGTATTGGCAAGGAAGATCTTAGAATCTTAATGAAGACCAGATCACAATTCAAATTACAGGATGGTTTGTTAATTAGAACCTCCAAAACAGGCATTCAACAATGGGTGGCACCTACAAAGTTCAGAGGTCTAATGCTTCAACATGTCCATGATACTCACACATCTGGCCATCGTGGTGCCAAATTAACGTATGAAATACTGCGTGACTACGCCTTCTGGTTGCATATGTTGAAGGGTGTTTAAACCTACTGAGCGCTATTGCAGAAAAGGGGGGATGGTAATGCCATGGTCAGATATACAAATCGATTTTATAGGTCCAGTAACTAGGTCATCAAGAGGTAACAGATACATGTTAACAGTAACATGCCTGTTCACTAAATGGGTAGAGTGTATCAGTGCACCTAATAATAGTGCTGAAACATGTGCAGCATTGTTCATCAACCACATGTTTTCCAGATTTGGTTTACCCCAGCGAATCTGATCGGGGAAGCCACTTCACTAGTGAAGTGATGACCAAGATGTGGAAAATACTAGGGGTCAAAAGAAAGCTCACCATTGCATATAGAGCTGCCTCTAGTGGTGGGGTAGAGCATTAAACCAGTCCATTGTGAAAATCATCAAAAAGTTTGTGAATAAAACAGGTAAGGACTGGGATATAAAATTGCCTCTGGTCCTAATGGCATTAAGAGCAACATCAAGTAGTGATACTAAGATGTCACCTTTTGAATTGATGACTGGTAGAAGAATGGTTCTACCTCAACATCTACTGTACCATACATCAGACCAGAACTTGATAAATGCTGCTACTACACATCAATATGTGGAAAATTTAAGGAAGCATCTGCACTATGCTCTTGCATTTGCTCAAAATAACATAGAGAAGGCCCCAACCGCCGCTAAAACCTATTATGATCTCAAAACTTCCAAAAAGGAATATGAAATAAATGATAAAGTTTATCTTTATAACTTTGGAAGAGATCAGGTTAAGGAGAAGAAGTTTCTTCCATCATGGAAAGGTCCTTTTGTCATTACTGACCAAATATCTCCAGTTGCCTATAAAATTAGGATACCTAAAAATGATAACTTTATGGATAAGTGGGTCCATATTAACTAGTTGCGAGCGTGCCATCCTAGATCCAAACTACAAGTCATAGAGGGAGAATGAAAGGTCATTTCCCCAAGCACACTAAGGAATTGTTGTAGAGATGTATAGCCAAAGAACATAAAAATCAGGATAAAAATAATAATAACAGACTTTCTTCATAGTAAGACTGTCTATGACGCGTACTGTCAGTACACTCACCAATTACATGGGTTATAAGTCAATTTTAATACATGTGTCCTACATATATTAAAATTGAAAGGGGGAAATATGTCATATAAAAGGTGAGATATCATTAGAAGCTATGTGCACCCCTCTTCCTGTTATAAGAGACACATTACAAGCCTGGCATGTCCCAATACATATGAAAGAAAACTCAATTTATGCTTACCTGATAAATTACTTTCTTTTACGATATGACGAGTCCACGGATTTCATCCTTGTGGGATATTAACCTCCTGCTAACAGGAAGTGGCAAAGAGCACCACAGCAGAGCTGTATATATAGCCCCTCCCCTTCCCCTCCACCCTCAGTCATTCGGCCGAAGGTATAGGAAGAGAAAAAGGAAAGGCTAAAAAGGTGCAGAGGTGACTGAAGTTTACAAAAAATATAAAGAAAAACTGTCTTAAAAAGAACAGGGTGGGCCGTGAACTGGTCATATAGTAAAAGAAAGTAATTTATCAGGTAAGCATAAATTTAGTTTTCTTTTACAAAGATATGACGAGTCCACGGATTTCATCCTTACTTGTGGGAAACCAATACCAAAGCAATAGGACACGGATGAAAGAACCTTTCACCCAAAGATAGCCTCAGAAGAAGCAAAAGTATCAAATTTGTAAAATTTGGAAAAAGTGTGAAGGGACGACCAAGTAGCAGCCTTACAAATCTGTTCCACAGATGCATCATTTTTAAAAGCCCATGTGGAAGCCACAGCCCTAGTAGAATGAGCCGTAATCCTTTCAGGAGGCTGCTGTCCAGCAGTCTCATATGCCAGTCGGATGATACTTCTCAGCCAAAAAGAAAGAGGTAGCCGTAGCTTTCTGACCTCTACGCTTTCCAGAATAAACAATGAATAATGAAGATGATTGACGGAAATCCTTAGTTGCCTGTAAGTAAAACTTTAAGGCACGGACCACGTCCAAGTTATGTAACAGACGCTCCTTTTTATTAGAAGGATTAGGACACAAGGAAGGAACAACAATTTCCTGATTAATATTTTTATTCGAAACAACCTTAGGAAGGAACCCAGGTTTGGTACCATAAAAAACACCTTATCAGAATGAAATATGAGATAAGGCGAATCACACTGTAATGCTGAAAGCTCAGAAACTCTTCGAGCAGAAGAAATAGCAACCAAAAACAGAACTTTCCAAGATAATAGTTTAATATCTACGGAATGCATAGGTTCAAACGGAACCCCTTGCAGAACTCGAAGAACTAAATTCAAACTCCAGGGAGAAGTAATAGGTCTAAATACAGGCTTAATTCTAGATAGAGCCTGACAAAAAGACTGAACATCTGATACATTTGCCAAACGTTTGTGAAACAGAATTGACAAAGCTGAAATTTGTCCCTTTAAGGAACTTGCTGATAACCCTTTTTCCAATCCTTCTTGGAGAAAAAAACAAAATCCTAGGAATCCTAACTTTACTCCATGAGTAACCCTTGGATTAACACCAAAAAACATAATTTATGTAAGAACTTACCTGATAAATTCATTTCTTTCATATTAGCAAGAGTCCATGAGCTAGTGACGTATGGGATATACATTCCTACCAGGAGGGGCAACGTTTCCCAAACCTCAAAATGCCTATAAATACACCCCTCACCACACCCACAAATCAGTTTAACGCATAGCCAAGAAGTGGGGTGATAAGAAAAAAGTGCGAAAGCATAAAAAATAAGGAATTGGAATAATTGTGCTTTATACAAAAAAATCATAGCCACCACAAAAAAGGGTGGGCCTCATGGACTCTTGCTAATATGAAAGAAATGAATTTATCAGGTAAGTTCTTACATAAATTATGTTTTCTTTCATGTAATTAGCAAGAGTCCATGAGCTAGTGACGTATGGGATAATGACTACCCAAGATGTGGATCTTCCACGCAAGAGTCACTAGAGAGGGAGGGATAAAATAAAGACAGCCAATTCCGCTGAAAAAAATCCACACCCAAAAATAAAGTTTAAATCTTATAATGAAAAAAACTGAAATTATAAGCAGAAGAATCAAACTGAAACAGCTGCCTGAAGTACTTTTCTACTAAAAACAGCTTCAGAAGAAGAAAACACATCAAAATGGTAGAATTTAGTAAAAGTATGCAAAGAAGACCAAGTTGCTGCTTTGCAAATCTGATCAACCGAAGCTTCATTCCTAAACGCCCAGGAAGTAGAAACTGACCTAGTAGAATGAGCTGTAATCCTTTGAGGCGGAGTTTTACCCGACTCAACATAAGCATGATGAATTAAAGATGAATTAAAGATTTCAACCAAGATGCCAAAGAAATGGCAGAGGCCTTCTGACCTTTCCTAGAACCGGAAAAGATAACAAATAGACTAGAAGTCTTTCGGAAATTCTTAGTAGCTTCAACATAATATTTCAAAGCTCTAACTACATCCAAAGAATGCAATGAATTCTTAGGATTAGGACACAATGAAGGAACCACAATTTCTCTACTAATGTTGTTAGAATTCACAACCTTAGGTAAAAATTGAAAAGAGGTTTGCAACACCGCCTTATCCTGATGAAAAATCAGAAAAGGAGACTCACAAGAAAGAGCAGATAATTCAGAAACTCTTCTAGCAGAAGAGATAGCCAAAAGAAACAAAACTTTCCAAGAAAGTAATTTAATGTCCAATGAATGCATAGGTTCAAACGGAGGACCTTGAAGAGCCCCCAGAACCAAATTCAAACTCCAAGGAGGAGAAATTGACTTAATGACAGGCTTTATACGAACCAAAGCTTGCACAAAACAATGAATATCAGGAAGATTAGCAATCTTTCTGTGAAAAAGAACAGAAAGAGCAGAGATTTGTCCTTTCAAGGAACTTGCAGACAAACCTTTATCCAAACCATCCTGAAGAAACTGTAGAATTCTCGGAATTCTAAAAGAATGCCAGGAAAAATGATGAGAAAGACACCAAGAAATGTAAGTCTTCCAAACTCGATAATATATCTTTCTAGATACAGATTTACGAGCCTGTAACATAGTACTAATCACAGAGTCAGAGAAACCTCTTTGACTAAGAATCAAGCGTTCAATCTCCATACTTTAAATTTAAGGATTTGAAATCCTGATGGAAAAAAGGACCTTGTGACAGAAGGTCTGGTCTTAACGGAAGAGTCCATGGTTGGCAAGAGGCCATCCGGACAAGATCCGCATACCAAAACCTGTGAGGCCATGCTGGAGCCACCAGCAGAACAAACTAGCATTCCTTCAGAATCTTGGAGATTACTCTTGGAAGAAGAACTAGAGGCGGAAAGATATAGGCAGGATGATACTTCCAAGGAAGTGACAAAGCAACCACTGCTTCCGCCTGAGGATCCCTGGATCTGGACAGATACCTGGGAAGTTTCTTGTTTAGATGAGAAGCCAACAGATCTATTTCTCGAAGTCCCCACATTTGAACAATCTGAAGAAATACCTCTGGGTGAAGAGACCATTCGCCCGGATGTAACGTTTGGCGACTGAGATAATCCGCTTCCCAATTGTCTATACCTGGGATATGAACAGCAGAAATTAGACAGGAGCTGGATTCCACCCATACCAGTATTCGAGATACTTCTTTCATAGCCAGAGGACTGTGAGTCCCTCCTTGATGATTGATGTATGCCACAGTTGTGACATTGTCTGTCTGAAAACAAATGAACGACTCTCTCTTTAGAAGAGGCCATGACTGAAGAGCTCTGAAAATTGCACGGAGTTCCAAAATATTGATCGGTAATCTCACCTCCTGAGATTCCCAAACCCCTTGTGCTGTCAGAGACCCCCAAACAGCTCCCCAACCTGTCAGACTTGCATCTGTTGAAATTACAGTCCAGGTCGGAAGAACAAAAGAAGACCCCTGAACTAAACGATGGTGATCTGTCCACCACGTCAGAGAGTGTCGTACAATCGTTTTTTAAAGATATTAATTGAGATATCATTGTGTAATCCCTGCACCACTGGTTCAGCATACAGAGCTGAAGAGGTCACATGTGAAAACGAGCAAAGGGGATCGCGTCCGATGCAGCAGTCATAAGACCTAGAATTTCCATGCATAAGGCTACCGAAGGGAATGATTGTGACTGAAGGTTTCGACAAGCTGATAGCAATTTCAGACATCTCTTGTCTGTCAGAGACAGAGTCATGGACACTGAATCTATCTGGAAACCTAAAAAGGTTACCTTTGTCTGAGGAATCAATTAACTTTTTGGTAAATTGATCCTCCAACCATGATCTTGAAGAAACAACACAAGTCGATTCGTATGAGATTCTGCTAAATGTGAAGACTGAGCAAGTACCAAGATATCGTCCAAATAAGGAAATACCACAATACCCTGTTCTCTGATTACAGACAGAAGGGCACCGAGAACCTTTGTAAAAATTCTTGGAGCTGTTGCTAGGCCAAAGGGCAGAGCCACAAACTGGTAATGCTTGTCTAGGAAAGAGAATCTCAGAAACTGATAGTGATCTGGATGAATCGGAATATGCAGATATGCATCCTGTAAATCTATTGTGGACATATAATGCCCTTGCTGAACAAAGGCAGGATAGTCCTTACAGTTACCATTTTGAATGTTGGTATCCTTACATAACGATTCAATATTTTCAGATCCAGAACTGGTCTGAAGGAATTCTCCTTCTTTGGTACAATGAAGAGATTTGAATAAAACCCCAGCCCCTGTTCCAGAACTGGAACTGGCATAATTACTCCAGCCAACTCTAGATCTGAAACACATTTCAGAAATGCTCGAGCCTTCGCTGGGTTTACTGGGACACGGGAAAGAAAAAATCTCTTTGCAGGAGGCCTTATCTTGAAGCCAATTCTGTACCCTTCTGAAACAATGTTCTGAATCCAAAGATTGTGAATTGAATTGATCCAAATTTCTTTGAAAAAACGTAATCTGCCCCCTACCAGCTGAGCTGGAATGAGGGCCGCACCTTCATGTGGACTTAGGAGCTGGCTTTGGTTTTCTAAAAGGCTTGGATTTATTCCAGACTGGAGATGGTTTCCAAACTGATACCGCTCCTGTGGATGAAGGATCAGGCTTTTGTTCCTTATTGTGACGAAAGGAACGAAAACGATTATTAGACCTAAATTTACCTTTAGATTTTTTATCCTGTGGTAAAAAAGTTCCTTTCCCTCCAGTAACAGTTGAGATAATAGAATCCAACTGAGAACCAAATAATTTATTACCCTGGAAAGAAAGGGAAAGCAAAGTAGACTTAGAAGACATATCAGCATTCCAAGTTTTAAGCCATAAAGCTCTTCTAGCTAAAATAGCTAGAGACATATACCTGACATCAACTCTAATGATATCAAAGATGGCATCACAAATAAAATTATTAGCATGTTGAAGAAGATTAATAATGCTATGAGAATTATGATCTGTTACTTGTTGCGCTAAAGCTTCTAACCAAAAAGTTGAAGCTGCAGCAACATCCGCTAAAGATATAGCAGGTCTAAGAAGATTACCTGAACACAAGTAAGCTTTTCTTAGAAAGGATTCAATTTTCCTATCTAAAGGATCCTTAAAAGAAGTACTATCTGCCATTCAGTACAAACAACAGCTGGAGGAACAGATACCACAAGTTTACAGCAGATACACTTAACTTTGGTAGATCCAGCACCAGGCAGCGATTTTCCAGAAGTATCTTCTGACTCAGTGTCAATCTGGGACATCTTGCAATATGTAATAGAAAAAACAACATATAAAGCAAAATTGATCAAATTCCTTAAATGACAGTTTCAGGAATGGGAAAAAATGCCAGTGAACAAGCTTCTAGCAACCAGAAGCAATAAATAATGAGACTTAAATAATGTGGAGACAAAAATGACGCCACATCCGGAACGCCGACACTTTTGGCGCAAAAAAACAGTCAAAAATGACGCAACTTCCAGCGACACGTATGACGCCGGAAACAGAAAAAAATGTTTGCGCCAAAAAAGTCTGCGCCAAGAATGACGCAATAAAATTAAGCATTTTCAGCCCCCGCGAGCCTAACAGCCCACAGGGAAAAAGTCAAATTTTAAGGTAAGAAAAAATTGATTATTCATATGCATTATCCCAAATATGAAACTGACTGTCTGAAATAAGGAACGTTGAACATCCTGAGTCAAGGCAAATAAATGTTTGAATACATATATTTAGAACTTTATATAAAAGTGCCCAACCATAGCTTAGAGTGTCACAGAAAATAAGACTTACTTACCCCAGGACACTCATCTACATGTAGTAGAAAGCCAAACCAGTACTGAAACGAGAATCAGTAGAGGTAATGGTATATATAAGAGTATATCGTCGATCTGAAAAGGGAGGTAAGAGATGAATCTCTACGACCGATAACAGAGAATCTATGAAATAGACCCCGTAGAAGGAGATCATTGAATTCAAATAGGCAATACTCTCCTCACATCCCTCTGACATTCACTGCACGCTGAGAGGAAAACCGGGCTCCAACCTGCTGCGGAGCGCATATCAACGTAGAATCTAGCACAAACTTACTTCACCACCTCCATAGGAGACAAAGTTTGTAAAACTGATTTGTGGGTGTGGTGAGGGGTGCATTTATAGGCATTTTGAGGTTTGGGAAACTTTGCCCCTCCTGGTAGGAATGTATATCCCATACGTCACTAGCTCATGGACTCTTGCTAATTACATGAAAGAAACATAATTTATGCTTACCTGATAAATTTATTTCTCTTGTGGTGTATCCAGTCCACGGATCATCCATTACTTGTGGGATATTCTCCTTCCCAACAGGAAGTTGCAAGAGGGTCACCCACAGCAGAGCTGCTATATAGCTCCTCCCCTAACTGACATATCCAGTCATTCGACCGAAAACAAGCAGAGAAAGGAGAAACCATAGGGTGCAGTGGTGACTGTAGTTTAAAATTAAAAAATACCTGCCTTAAAATGACAGGGCGGGCCGTGGACTGGATACACCACAAGAGAAATAAATTTATCAGGTAAGCATAAATTATGTTTTCTCTTGTAAGGTTTATCCAGTCCACGGATCATCCATTACATGTGGGATACCAATACCAAAGCTAAAGTACACGGATGAAGGGAGGGACAAGGCAGGTACTTAAACGGAAGGTACCACAGCCTGTAAAATCTTTCTCGTAAAAAATAGCCTCCGAAGAAGCAAAAGTATCAAATTTGTAGAATTTTGAAAAAGTATGAAGCGAAGATTAAAACGCCGCCTTGCAAATCTGTTCAACCGAAGCCTCATTTTTAAAGGCCCATGTGGAAGCCACAGCTCTAGTAGAATGAGCTGTAATCCTTTCTGGAGTCTACTGGCCAGCAGTCTCATAGGCTAAGCGGATTATGCTTCTTAGCCAAAAAGAGGTTGCCGAAGCCTTTTGACCTCTCCTCTGTCCAGAGTAGACAACAAACAAAGCAGATGTTTGACGAAAATTTTTAGTAGCTTGTAAGTAAAACTTTAAAGCACGAACCACGTCCAGATTGTGTAATAGACGTTCCTTCTTTGAAGAAGGATTAGGACACAAAGATGGAACAACAATCTTTGATTGATATTCTTATTAGATACCACCTTAGGTAAAAACCCAGGTTTGGTACGCAGAACTACCTTATCTGCATGGAAGATCAGATAAGGAGAATCACATTGTAAGGCAGATAACTCGGAAACTCTACGAGCCGAGGAAATAGCTACCAAAAAAAGAACTTTCCAAGATAAAAGTTTGATATCTATGGAATGAAGAGGTTCAAACGGAACCCCCTGAAGAATTTTAAGAACCAAATTTAAGCTCCAAGGTGGAGCAACAGGTTTAAACACAGGCTTGATTCTAACTAAAGCCTGACAAAATGCCTGAACGTCTGGAACATCCGCCAGACGCTTGTGCAAAAGAATAGACAGCGCAGAAATCTGTCCCTTTAAGGAACTAGCTGACAATCCTTTCTCCAATCCTTCTTGGAGAAAAGATAATATCCTGGGAATCCTGACCTTACTCCATGAGTAGCCTTTGGATTCACACCAATAAAGATATTTACGCCATATCTTATGATAGATTTTCCTGGTGACAGGCTTTCGTGCCTGAATTAAGGTATCAATGACTGACTCGGAGAAACCACGCTTTGATAAAATCAAGCGTTCAATTTCCAGGCAGTCAGCCTCAGAGAAATTAAATTTGGATGGTTGAAAGGACCTTGAAGTAGAAGGTCCTGTCTCAGCGGCAGAGTCCATGGTGGAAAGGATGACATGTCCACCAGATCTGCATACCAAGTCCTGAGTGGCCACGCAGGCGCTATCAAGATCACCGATGCTCTCTCCTGCTTGATTTTGGCAATCAGACGAGGGAGCAGAGGAAACGGTGGAAACACATAAGCCAGGTTGAAGGACCAAGGCGCTGCTAGAGCATCTATCAGCGTTGCCTTGGGGTCCCTGGACCTGGATCCGTAACAAGGAAGCTTGGCGTTCTGGCGAGACGCCATGAGATCCAGTTCTGGTTTGCCCCAACGATGAGTCAATTGTGCAAACACCTCCGGATGGAGCTCCCACTCCCCCGGATGAAAAGTCTGACGATTTAGAAAATCCGCCTCCCAGTTCTCTACACCTGGGATATGGATAGCTGATAGGTGGCAAAAGTGAATCTCTGCCCAGCGAATTATCTTCGAGACTTCTAACATCGCTAGGGAACTCCTTGTTCCCCCTTGATGGTTGATGTAAGCCACAGTCGTGATGTTGTCCGACTGAAATCTGATGAACCTCATTGTCGCTAGCTGAGGCCAAGCCTGAAGAGCATTGAATATCTCTCTTAGTTCCAGAATGTTTATTGGAAGGAGTGTCTCCTCCTGAGTCCACGATCCCTGAGCCTTCAGGGAGTTCCAGACTGCCCCCCAGCCTAGAAGGCTGGCATCTGTCGTTACAATTGTCCAATCTGGCCTGCGGAAGATCATACCCTTGGACAGATGGACCCGAGATAGCCACCAGAGAAGAGAATCCCTGGTCTCTTGATCCAGATTTAGTAGAGGGGACAAATCTGTGTAATCCCCATTCCACTGACTGAGCATGCAGAGTTGCAGCGGTCTGAGATGTAGGCGTGCAAACGGCACTATGTCCATTGCCGCTACCATTAAGCCGATTACTTCCATACACTGAGCCACCGAAGGGCGAGGAATGGAATAAAGAATACGGCAGGAATTTAGAAGTTTTGATAACCTGGACTCCGTCAGGTAAATTTTGATTTCTACAGAATCTATCAGAGTCCCTAGGAAGGAAACTCTTGTGAGGGGGGATAGAGAACTCTTTTCCTCGTTCACCTTCCACCCATGCGACCTCAGAAATGCCAACACTATGTCCGTATGAGACTTGGCAATTTGGAAGTTTGATGCCTGAATCAGGATGTCGTCTAAATAAGGGGCCACTGCTATGCCCCGCGGCCTTAGGACCGCCAGAAGCGACCCCAGAACCTTCGTAAAAATTCTTGGGGCTGTAGCTAACCCAAAGGGAAGAGCTACAAACTGGTAATGCCTGTCTAGGAAGGCAAACCTGAGAAACCGATGATGGTCTTTGTGTATCGGAATGTGAAGATAAGCATCCTTTAGATCCACTGTAGTCATGTATTGACCCTCCTGGATCATAGGTAGGATGGTACGAATTATCTCCATCTTGAATGATGGAACTCTGAGGAATTTGTTTAAGATCTTTAGATCCAAAATTGGTCTGAAGGGTCCCTCTTTTTTGGGAACCACAAAGAGATTTGAGTAAAATCCCTGTCCCTGTTCCTCCTTTGGAACTGGATGGATCACTCCCATAACTAGGAGGTCTTGTACACAGTGTAAGAATGCCTCTCTCTTTATCTGGTTTGCAGATAATTGTGAAAGGTGAAATCTCCCTTTTGGGGCGGAAACCTTGAAGTCCAGAAGATATCCCTGGGATATAATTTCCAACGCCCAGGGATCCTGGACATCTCTTGCCCATGCCTGGGCGAAGAGCGAAAGTCTGCCCCCTACTAGATCCGTTACCGGATAGGGGGCCGTTCCTTCATGCTGTCTTAGAGGCAGCAGCAGGCTTTTTGGCCTGCTTACCTTTGTTCCAGGTCTGGTTAGGTCTCCAGACCGTCTTGGACTGAGCAAAAGTTCCCTCTTGTTTTGCATTAGAGGAAGTTGATGCCGCACTTGTCTTGAAGTTTCGAAAGGCACGAAAATTAGACTGTTTGGCCCTTGATTTGGACCTATCCTGAGGAAGGGCATGACCTTTTCCTCCAGTGATATCAGCAATAATCTCCTTCAAACCATGCCCGAATAGGGTCTGCCCTTTGAAGGGAATGTTAAGCAGCTTAGACTTTGAAGTAAGGTCAGCTGAACATGATTTAAGCCATAGCGCTCTGAGCGCCTGGATAGCAAAACAAGAATTCTTAGCTGTTAGTTTAGTCAAATGAACAATGGCATCAGAAACAAAAGAATTGGCTAGCTTAAGTGCTCTAAGCTAGTGCTCTAAGCTAGTCAAGTATGTCATCCAATGGAGTCACCACCTGTAAAGCCTCTTCCAGAGACTCAAACCAGAACGCCGCAGCAGCAGTGACAGGAGCAATGCATGCAAGGGGCTGTAGGATAAAACCTTGTTGAATAAACATTTTCTTAAGGTAACCTTCTAACTTTTTATCCATTGGATCTAAGAAAGCACAACTGTCCTCGACAGGGATAGTAGTACACTTTGCTAGGGTAAAAACTGCTCCCTCCACCTTAGGAACTGTCTGAAATAAGTCCCGTGTGATGGCGTCTATTGGAAACATTTTTTCTAAAAATAGGAGGGGGAGAGAACGGTACACCTGGTCTATCCCATTCCTTAGTAATAATTTCTGTAAACCTTTTAGGTATTGGAAAAACATCAATTCACACCGGCACTGCATAGTATTTATCCAGTCTACACAATTTCTCTGGCACTGCAATTGTATCACAGTCATTCAGAGCAGCTAAAACCTCCCTGAGTAACACGCGGAGGTGTTCAAGCTTAAATTTAAATGTAGAGATATCAGAATCAGGTTGCATCATCTTCCCTGAGTCAGAAACATCACCCACAGAAAGAAGCTCTCCTTCTTCAGCTTCTGCATATTGTGAGGCAGTATCAGACATAGCTCTTAAAGCGTCAGTATGCTCTGTATTTCGTCTAACTCCAGAGCTATCTTGCTTTCCTCTAAATTCAGGTAGTCTGGCTAATACCGCTGACAGTGTATTATCCATGACTGCCGCCATGTCTTGTAAAGTAAACGCTATGGGTGCCCGAGATGTACTTGGCACCATTTGAGCACGAGTCCCTTGAGCGGGAGTCAAAGGATCTGACACGTGGGGAGAGTTAGTCGGCATAACTTCCCCCTCGTCAGATTCCTTTGGTGATAAATTTTTTAAAGACAGAATATGATCTTTATTGCTTAAAGGGAAATTAGTACATTTGGTACACATTCTAAGAGGGGGTTCCACCATGGCTTTTAAACATAATGAACAAGGAGTTTCCTCTATGTCACACATGTTTGTACAGACTAGCAATGAGACTAGCAAGCTTGGAAAACACTTTAAATCAAGTTAACAAGCAAATATAATAAACGGTACTGTGCCTTTAAGAGAAACAAATTTTGTCAGAATTTGAAAAACAGTGAAAAAAGGCAGTAAATGAAACAAAATGTTTACAGTGTGTATAATAAGCTAACAGAGCATTGCACCCACTTGCAAATGGATGATTAACCCCTTAGTTCAAAAAACGGATCAAAAAACGATATAGACGTTTTTTTAACAGTCACACCAAACTGCCACAGCATTGCTGTGGGCCTACATTCCCCAACAAACGATTTTGGAAAGCCTAAGAGCCCTTTAGAAATGTCCTATAGCATTCAGGGGACTCCTGGAGGAAGCTGGATGTCTCAGTCTGTAAAAGTTACTGCGCAAAAAAGCGCTAAATTAGGCCCCTCCCACTTATAGTAACACAGTGGAAAGCCTCAGGAAACTGTTTCTAGGCAAATTTAAGCCAGCCATGTGGAAAAAACTAGGCCCCAATAAAGTTATATCACCAAAGTATATATAAAAACGTTTAAACATGCCAGCAAACGTTTTATATTGTAAATATAAAAGAGTATTAAATCAGAAAGTAAGCATGATACCATTCGCTATTAAATCACTGTATTCAGGCTTACCTTTCATAAATTTGGTATCAGCAGCATTTTCTAGCATTCACATCTTCTAGAAAAAATATTAACTGCACATACCTCATAGCAGGATAACCTGCACGCCATTCCCCCGCTGAAGTTATCTCTCTCTTCAGTCATGTGTGAGAACAGCAATGGATCCTAGTTACAACCTGCTAAGATCATAGAAATCACAGGCAGATTCTTCTATTTTTCTGCCTGGGACAAAATAGTACAACTCTGGTACCATTTAAAAATAACAAACTTTTGATTGAAGCAAGATAACAGCTACATTTCACCACTTTCCTCTTACTACCTCCATGCTTGTTGAGAGTTGCAAGAGAATGACTGGATATGGCAGTTAGGGGAGGAGCTATATAGCAGCTCTGCTGTGGGTGATCCTCTTGCAACTTCCTGTTGGGAAGGAGAATATCCCACAAGTAATGGATGATCTGTGGACTGGATACACCTTACAAGAGAAATATATTTATGCCGTATCTTATTATAGATTTTTCTAGTGACAGGCTTTCTAGCCTGTATCAAAGTATTGATAACTGAATCAGAGAATCTTCGCTTCGATAAAATCAAGCGTTCAATCTCCATGCAGTCAGTTGCAGAGAAATTAGATTCGGATGTTGGAAAGGACCTTGAATGAGAAGGTCCTGTCTCAATGGAAGTTTCCACGGTGGCAGAAAGGACATGTCCACTAGATCCGCATAAGTCCTGCGTGGCCACGCAGGCGCTATCAGGATCACTGAAGCTCTCTCCTGTTTGATTTGAGCAATCACGCATGGGAGGAGAGGAAATGGCGGAAACACATAAGCTAGGCTGAACAACCAAGGAACTGCCAAGGCATCTATCAGTTCGGCCTGAGGATCCCTTGACCGGGATCCGTATCTTGGAAGCTTGGCATTCTGACGAGATGCCATCAAATCCAATTCCGGTCTGCCCCATCTGAGAATCAAAATGAGGCAAATACTTCCGGGTGAAGTTCCCACTCCCCCGGATGAAAAGTCTGTTGACTTAGAAAATCTGCTTCCCAGTTCTCTACCCCTGGGATGTAGATCACTGACAGACGACAAGAGTGGGCCTCTGCCCAACTGATTATCTTGGATACTTCTATCATCGCTAAGGAACCCCTTGTTCCCCCATGATGATTGACATATGCCACAGTCGTTATGTTGTCCGACTGGAATCTGATGAATTTGGCCAAAGCCAACTGAGGCCACGCCTGAAGCGCATTGAATATTGCTCTCAGTTCCAGAATATTGATTGGAAGTAGAGACTCCACCTGAGTCCAAACACCCTGAGCCTTCAGGGAGTTCCAAACTGCACCCCAGCCCAGAAGGCTGGCATCTGTTGTCACTATCACCCACGAGGGTCTGCGGTAACAAGTCCCCTGGGACACATGATCTGGGGACAACCACCAAAGAAGAGAGTTTCTGGTCTCTTGATCCAGAATTATCTTTGGAGATAAATCCGCATAATCCCTATTCCACTGACCGAGCATGCACAGTTGCAGTGGTCTGAGATGAAAGCGAGCAAACGGAACGATGTCCATTGCTGCTACCATTAATACGATACCTCCATACACTGAGCCACTGATGGCCGAGGAATGGACAGAAGTGCTCGGCAAGTATTTAAAATCTTTGATTTTCTGACTTCCGTCAGAAATACTTTCATGGCTACCGAGTCTATCAGAGTTCCCAGAAAAGGAACCCTTCTCTGTGGAACAAGTGAACTCTTCTCTATGTTCACCTTCCAGCCGTGAGTTCTCAGAAAAGACAACACTATGTCCGAGTGAGATTTTGTCAGATGATATGTTGACGCCTGAATCAGAATATCGTCCAGATAAGGCGCCACCGCTATCCTTTGCGGTCTGAGAACCACCAAAAGAGACCCTAGAACCTTTGTGAAGATTCTGGGTACTGTGGCTAACCCGAAAGGAAGAGCCACGAACTGATAATGTTTGTCCAAGAAGACAAACCTTAGAAACTGATGATGATCTTTGTGGATTGGAATATGAAGGTAAGCATCCTTCAAATCCACGGTAGTCATATATTGACCCTCCTGGATCATTGGCAAAATCGTTCGAATTGTCTCCATCTTGAATGATGGAATTCTTAGAAATTTGTTTAGACACTTGCGATCCAATATGGGTCTGAACGTTCCCTCTTTTTTGGGGGACCACAAATAGGTTTGAGTAAAACCCCTGTCCCTGTTCCAATTTTGGAACAGGACAGATTACTCCCATAGTAAAAAGGTCTTTTACACAGCGTAAGAACGCCTCTCTCTTTATCTGGTTTGCAGATAATTTTGAAAGATGAAATCTCCCTCTTGGGAAAAAATCCTTGAATTCCAATTGATAACCGTGGGTCACTATTTCTAGTGCCCAGGAATCCTGAACATCACTTGCCCAAGCCTGAGCAAAGAAAGAAAGTCTGCCCCCAACTAAATCCTGTCCCGGATCGGGGGCCACCCCTTCATGCTGCTTTGTGGAAGAAGCAGCGGGGGGTCCTCCTTTAAAGTTCCGAAAGGAACGAAAATGATTCTGTTTACCCCTCATTTTAACCGACCTATCCTGAGGTAGGGCATGGTCCTTAACTCCTGTAATATCAGAAATGATCTCCTTCAATTCTGGCCCAAAAAGGGTCTTACCTTTAAAGGGAATAGCTAAAAGCTTATGTTTTGATGACACATCAGCAGACCAAGATTTGAGCCACAATGCTCTACGTGCTTGATGGGTATGTATGTATGTGTATGTATGTATGTGTATGTGTATATATATATATATATATATATATATATATATATATATATATATATATATATGTGTATATATGTGTATGTATATATATTATATATATTATGTTATATGGGTAATTTGAATCTCACATATTAAGCATATTGAGGGTAACTTTAAATCTAGTATCAAATGTTTATAATGCAGCATTCCACAAGTTTCTTTCTGTATAAGTTGTAACATATGGTTCTAATATAAGTTCCTCTCTACAAATGGATATGGGCATATTCTGTTATGTGCTATAACAACATTCTTATTTCCTGTGGGCCCCTTATGCAGATGTGAAGTTAACTACGTTTTTTATATATTTCCTGTGACCTCATGTATGACGTATACATTCCTATAAATTCTTTGTGTGTTCTTCAAATAAACGGGACTTTTGTGAAAACACTCAGTTGCATGTGTGTGTGATTTCAGTGGTCACCCCAGGGCCCTGAAGAAAACGTGTGCCGCACCCTTATCAGCCAGAGCAGAGCTAAGGAACAAAAGAAGTGACCCTACAAAACTGGTGTCAGAAGTGGGATGAAACAGGGAACTCTCGGAAGGTGAGCTGAACAAAGAGTCTTTTTATTCTGACCTTTTTTCTCTTACCACGAGACCCCTTAAGTTTCATTTTACATAGGAATAGTTGGGGAATATATATATGTGAATCTTTGGTAGATTCTAAAAGAGGAATAGTAGATTTTCTTGGTAAAAATCAGGTTAAATATATATATGAATCTTTGGTAGATTCTAATCAAATCTTTGATTAAAAATAAAAAAAATAAAAAGGGAATAAGATTTCTTTGGTAGAAATCAGGTTATATAAAGTCTGGCTGAAGGGTTAAAACACACGTTTTCTTACTGCTTGCTTTTGAAATATTGCTGTATGGCTAACATTGTTTTAAAGTTATAAGATAAATACTGCATTGTTTATATGAATTTTCTTGCTGCTTGTTTTTAAATATGCTGTATGGCAAAATACTGTTTATTTGTATAAAGTGTTAAGGAAGTAAAATACTGCTTATTGTTTAAAGTATTAAGAAAGTAAACTGTTGCTTATATGTATTGCTGTTTCTGAATGTTAGTTAAAATGCTACATTTTTTCTGGTGAAGGGTGACCTTTGACCTAGAGATAATTAATGCCAGAAACTACTGAAAGAATCAGCATAGTGATATTTTTTTTTCTTTCTCTTGTTGTAAACTTAAGCATTAAGCACAATAACTGGTAACGGAGTACAACCATTCTAGTTAATGTGGTTTATGCAAAAAGATTCAATAATTAATTGCTCTTAAAGGTAAAGGTATTGTATTTTTTATTTTTATTATTTTTTTTTTTTTTGTATTGTATTATATGTTGTTGTAAATGTTTTAAAAGATAAGTTAGGAGTTGAGAATGGGCAAATCCCAGTCTAAACAATTTCCATCACCTATGCAAGGTGAAAAATGTAAAGATTATGTGGGAAAATATAGCAGATTGGACAGAAGCTATGAGAAGCTCTGATCCATTCCCCAGAGAGGGGGATAATGATACATTTCATATGAATATGGTAAAAGGGTTGTGTCTAGGTGATGAAGAGGCATTTCCATGGTATAATGGTGATCCAAGATGGTTATATGGATTATATGAAAAAGGGTGGGGAAAATTGGCTGACTGTTGCTCCATACTGGCGATATATTGATATAGATGGGAATAAAAAGAAGGGTAAAAGTGAGAAGCAAAGACAGAAAGCATATTCACCCCCCCCTGCCCCATATAATGCCCCTCACCTACCTTTGCCATCATATAACAGACTATATCCTAGCCTCCCATCCCCTAGTGACATAGATCTAGAGACTATTGCTATTGCCTCTGCTCAGGTACCCCAGGAATGGACCTTGCCAGGACCTTCTGTAACTCCCCGATACCAGGTCACTAAACCCCCAATTATGCCCAAACCCCCGATTAAGGTTGAACCAGTAACACCTTCCTACCCCCCTACAATAACCCCACAATATAAAAGAGGGAATGAAGAAGTAGAGGAGGAGGAGGCAGCTGTACCAGAAGCTAGTATGCCATTTCTTACTGTGGGAGACCAATTAATTATTAAACCTTTGTCCCCGGGTGAATTAAGGGAAATTACCAAGGGAGCCCCAAATCCCCGTCAACATCCATCAGCTTGTATTATGTATTTAAAAAGAATGTTACAAGGACAAAACATGACACAGACAGATATAAGAATTATTATTGATGCACTTCTAGACTATGACCCTGAGTCAGGTTGGGAGTGGGGTAATGTAAAGAGTATTAGTAAATTGAGTCGAGATCCAACAATTAACTATGCCCTAAACACACGTGAAGGACTTGATGAAATGTGGACAGAATTAAGTATAGAAATGCATAAATATGGAAGGATAAACAAAGTATGTCAATTGCACTAGCGTGCAAACAGAATACAAAGGAAACAGTAGTAGAATTTGTTAAGCGTTTTTATAAATGCTAGAAGGAAGAGGCTGGAATGGAATCAGGAGATTCAATGGGCTCTCTGAAGGTCCAGACTTGCATTAGTAATATGCAACCTCAGCTTTCTTTGTTGGTGAAACAACTTGTCTCTGATTGGCCAGAGTTGACTCCAGCAGAATTCTTGAAAAGAATTCATGAAAAAGAAGGGGCAGGTTGTTTTGACATCAGGAAATTAGAGGGAAAAACGCTGCTTTTTATCAAAAGCAGAGTTTACAACATTGTGATCCATTCCAGGCCAGGGAAAGGGATAATACAGGGAGTAATAGAATGTTTGTGAGAGGTAGAGGAAGAGCTAGAGGAAGAGCTAGAGGGAATTATACTTCAAACAGAACACATTGTTTTAACTGTGGGGAACAGGGACATTGGAAAAATGAATGCCCAAAACCCCCTAATAATTCTGGCCCCCCTTACAATCCCCGACAGTATAACAGACAGCCTTACATAGCCCCTGCACCCATGGAGGCACCCAAACACAACATACAATGGCCATAGGGGTGCCTAGAAGGTAGCACTCCAATTTTTCCAGTGGTGTCAACAAGTTATCATGAGCAACCGTACTTAGTCCTAGAAGTAGAGGGAGAACCCCTACCATTTCTAGTAGACACAGGAGCTACATGCTCTGCCTTATGCTCAGATATGTATGATGGCATTACTGGAAAATCTGAACCTTCTCTAGGGATTAATGGAGTGCTGACTCAGACTCGCATCACACCGCCGCTTGAAGTTAGGGTACCCTGTACTGGCCAACAACTTTTGCACCCATTTCGTATTATAACTGGGTGTCCCCTTAACCTTTTGGGTCGTGATCTTATGGGTCCCCTTGGTTTGAAAGTAGCTGTCACTAGACAGGGTGGGTTAGACGTGAGTCTAGGGTCCACTAACCTGTGTTTTTTTAATGACATATTGACAGATGTCCCATCCTCTGTATGGGCATCTTCAAAACTTGACGTTGGTTTAGTTCAGTGTACCCCATATAAAGCCAGATTAAAACCTAATACTACTCCAGTGTTTATTAAACAATATCCATTGTCTAGAGAAAAGAAAGAAGGGATAAGACCCATGATAGAGGAATTCCTTAAACAAGGAATCCTCCGTCCAGTAGTTTCTCCCTATAATACCCCCATAAATCCGATCCCAAAGAAAGACAATTAATATAGGTTAGTACAAGACCTAAGGGCAATTAATGAAATAGTAATCCCAATTGCCCCAATTGTCCCAGATGTTACAACCTTACTGACAGCCATTCCACATGATGCCTGTATATTTACAGTCATTGATTTAGCTAACGCATATTTTTCAGTCCGATTGGACCCTGAGACACAGCTACTTATGGCTTTTTATTATGATGGGCGTCAGCTTACCTGGACACGCCTCCCTCAAGGCTATGTGGCCTCACCTGCGGTCTACTCGCTGGTGCTCCAACGTACTTTGCGGTCATGGACTCCCAGCCACGGTTCCGTCCTCCTTCAGTACGTCGATGACCTACTGTTGTGTAGTCCTAACCAGGAGGCTAATACAGTAGATACAATAAGTCTGTTAAAACACCTTGCTGCTGAAGGTCATAAAATAGCAAAACATAAGCTACAAGTAGGAGTGACAAAAGTTGATTACCTTGGTTTTGTGCTTTCCCAAGGCCACCGGTCCATTAGTCCCAAACGAATCTAAGCGATTCAACAGATCCCAAAGCCAGTTACTAGAAAGGACATGCTAACCTTTCTAGGTATGATTAATTATTGCAGACAATGGATTCCTGAGTGCTCCCATCATGATTCCATTCTAAGGCAAGCCACAAAAGGGGATAGCCCTGAACATATACAATGGACCACAGACATGACTAAATCCTACATAGCTCTGAAGACTAGCATTATTAGTGCCCCTGCTTTAGGACTACCTGATTATTGTAAACCATTTCACTTGTATGCGAGGGACAATTGTAAAACCATGGCTGCTGTCTGTGCCCAAGAGCATGGTGGAGGCAATATGCGTCCCGTAGCTTTCTTTTCCAAAGTAGTTCCAATACCGGTACAAGGGATGCCGGCGTGTCTCCGAGCATTGGCGGCTTGCGCCATGGCTGTAGAGATGGTTGAAACAATC
The DNA here is from genome assembly GCF_027579735.1 of Bombina bombina. NCBI lineage: Eukaryota > Metazoa > Chordata > Amphibia > Anura > Bombinatoridae > Bombina > Bombina bombina. The sequence goes on along the minus strand of NC_069505.1, from coordinate 353,750,254 downwards.
ACATTAGGCCATCCAATAGTACTACACACTAGTCACCAAGTTTTACATCTTGTAAAAAATGTCACTACCCAACACATGACTTCTCAAAGACTTTCTGGTTATGAATGTATATTACTGAATAATACAAATCTGACTATTAAATATAGTAGTGTATCCTCAGGGCCAACTCAAATACTTAGTGCCTTACTTACAGGATCACCAGACTTTCCAACAGATCATGATTGTATAGAGGTAATACACCACATTACCACACCAAGACCTGACTTGATGGATAAACCTTTTGACCATGCTGATAATGTGTTTGTTGATGGTTCTTGTTCCCGACCTAGTGATGGTATTTATAAGACAGGCTATGTCGTTGTGCAACTACCAGACATTGTTCTAGATGCAGGCCCCATTCCTTATCCTTCTGCACAAGCTGCAGAATTAATAGCACTTACAAAAGCATGTAAATTGTTTGAAAA